>NC_051444.1:32404338-32408030 GCF_001649575.2 Kryptolebias marmoratus
TTCTTTCTCTCCATCCTCTCAGCTGTTATATTGTAAATACTGATCAGTAAACAGCTGTAACTTGTTATTTATTAGTAGCTTTAGCCAACCTGAACATTTCCAGGCCTCCTCCTGATGCTCAGACAGAACTTCCTGCTGTCTTTCAACCACTTTGAAAAGCTTTCTTTCATGCCTACATCGTTATCTTTCTGCCTCTCAATCTTTAGCTCTCTGTCATCAGATGACAACACGACTCACATGAAAACAATCGCGCTCCCGTGCGTGCTTAAGGGGGCGCGCGGGAGCGCCACTGTGGACACAGTGAAGAGGGTCTCCTCTCTGTTGTTAGATTGACAGCTGTCAGTGCTTGGGGAAGTGGGCGGGGCTTACGGTACGCTGCAGAATGTGCGTTCTCACATTTAGCCGCCAAAATCACTAGATTTGTCGCTTTAAAAAAATGCTAGAGGAATCTGAAAACTCGCTAAATATAGCGTTAAGTGAAGAAAAGGCAGTGTGCGTATGTGTGGTTTTTTTTGCGTGAGAAATACAAAGTGTGGCTTGTGATCTTGTGCACTTCACGAAATGCGTGTGTCACACGGTCAATGCGTGAGACTTGAGAGCCCTGCTCGTGTCCCTACATTGCCCAACTGAGGCGTACTTCCTCCCAGCCACCACAGCCATGAAGAGCCGCCTATATCTCTGCTGTATTTTTAAGTTCATAGGTTTATTAGTTTTGCTGAAACAGCTGTAAAGATGGCTGTATTTTCTAACAGCCTCGTCCAGCTGCTTCTCAGCGGAGAAGTAGACGCAAAATTACTCTTTTAAAGTTCACTGGCTTTTCCACATAAACATGCTCACAACAACTTTTTACCAGTCACACAACACTTGGCACAAACCCCTGTGAGAATATGTTTGGCCAGGGCCTTGTGTCACGAAGGGGCAGATGAAGCTGTTATGCGATCAAAAATGATGCAATTTTTGTCAGGCAACCACGTGACTGAGAGCCGACTTTGTGACTTCTCATGGAGTATGGAAAGACCTTAAATCAGCAGTAAATCAGTGACTATTTTCTGAGAATTTCACAAAAACTGATTCACTGATTCATGAGATATTTTTCTAATGGTATAGACAAATAAATACACAAGCACCCTCCCAGACACACATACACACAGGCAAAAACATAATAAAAAAAAAATAATGAAAGCCTTTTCACATCTTTCAGCCTTTTTTTAAAGATGTCCAGAGTTCAAAAAGCTACACATAAAAACTGATCCAAAGCAGCAAATCCAGAACGCAGCTCTAAAGTTTCTCTTCAGGAAGCAGGTAACCAATGAGCTGTGGGAAATAGTCACAATTTACCTCTCATTATCATTCTGCCACCCACCATCACCACCACAACACTGCCACAGCAGCCCCCACACTGATTCTTTTCCTGTTCTCCGCTGGTTGTCAAGGAGACAAATGGTTGTGTATAACAGTGAAGGAACTGGAGGGGGGATGGGAAGGATGGGAAGCAGCGCTCTGAACCACTTTCAGCCAAGTGGAACATCAGCACAGTGAAATCACACAAACAGGGTGGAAGGAGGACATAAGAAGAATCTCAATTAAAGACCTAGCATTCCTTGAAGGAATGCATATTGACATAGTCTTTCATGCCAGAGTTTTAAAGTAAGATCATCTTATGTTGAAAAATGACAGAGTTGTAGTCATTTTGAAAATAACGTTATGCATGATCTCATGCAACATTGTGAGATGTCACACATGCTCCATGTGTTGTGAACGACATTCAGCTACTACCCCATCAATTTTAGCTCAGTATTTGTAACATTGACTGATATACAGTCATTTTTGTGTTTTCTATAAACTGTGAGCCATCTTGAAGTGTGTTTCCTCCAAGAATGTATCAGTTGTAGATGTACATCCAGTGATGATTTCCTGAAAGTTTCATTAAATTACATCCACTACTACATTAGATATTTTGCTTACAGATAGATTTGACTTCAAATAGTAAATGACAAAACTTTAAACAAAGATCTTGTATAATCTGTTAGCATTCAGAATATGTTTTCGGGATCAGTCTCAACAACAGCAACAACAAATTTGAACTCAAATTCTGCAATATTTACTGAGTTATAGTCATTTTTGTGTTTTTAAAGGTCAGTTAGCTGTGGGAGACTTGTCTAACAATATGTACACACTGCAGGTCTTAATGTTCGATTCCAGTTATTTGTCCTGAAGTGTCCTGCATGTGCAGAAGGCGGGACATCACATGCAGCATGCTGTGTTTTTGGAAGTAAACATGGATGCTACACATGTTAGCATGTGTGTATAGGTTCTAAAGTTGTGCAATCGATGACAACTAAATTATTATCTGCCATGCTTTTTTTGTCCAGTGTTGATCTTGCTGCATCCCACCTACTCTAGTGCAAAACTGAACTTCTGGAATCGGACAGACTTACTGAAAGTAGAGGAGAGAAATAAACTCAAGTATTAATTCCATCATGCTAATATTGATACGGTTCAACACCAACGCTAGTCTCATATGTTGGTGTATAGGTTCTCAGTCATCCAGGACACAGCAAATCTAAAAAGTTACAAAAACAACTAGACTTCTATTCTGTAGATGAAGACGTGTGGAGTTCCAAGCTTTAAACTGCATGATGTTGGTCTCGATAGTATCAATATTTGGATTGATCCATGTACCCCTACTTCAATGACGTGAAAGTTGGTTTCACATCACTGAAACTGCACTTTTAAAGGTATTTAATGATCTTTTATTAGCTACAGATGTCAGAGACTCAGTTATTCTCCTCCTTTTAGATCTGACAGCCACCTTTGATACAGATGACCACAGTATTTTGCTCTCCAGACTTGATTTATGCGATAAGGCTCTGCACTGGACTGGTTCAGGTCTTATCTGTCAGATAGGAGCTCCTCTGTAAATATTGGAGAATTTACTTCCCCCTCAGCTGCCCTCACATGTGGAGTTCCTCTAGGATCCGTTCTTGGACCTTTGTTGTTTTCCATTTACATGCTCCCCTTAGATTCCATTTTTAGAAAATTTAATATTTCTTTTCATTCTTATACAGATGATACTCAGATTTATTTCCAGTGGAAGCACAATCATCAGTTCTCACTTCAACCACTGTTAGACTGCCTTACTGATGTAAAAGCTTGGATGGCTTCACATTTTCTTAACTTCAATAAAAATAAAACTGAAGTTATCTTGTTTGGTTCTAGTGATAATTGTAGCACATCACTTGCTGATCTTGGTAGCCTCAAGCAGTTTGTAAAATCTCCAAATATTTTCCAAAGTGAAAATATTTTTATCTTTAAATGACTTTGAACGGGTGATTCATGCTTTCATTAGCTCCCAACTGGATTATTGTAACTCTTTGTATGTTGGTGTCAGCCAGGCCGGCCTGTCACGACTGCAGCAAACTAGCGTGAACATATCTCACTAGTGCTTGCTTGTCTTCACTGGCTCCCCGTTCATTTTAGAATTGATTTTAAAGTTTTATCGTTGACTTATAAGGCCCTAAATGGGCAGGCACCTGCATATTTGGTAAAAACTACTCATATAATCATGCCAATGTTGTAACTTTCAGTTTAATCGGCAGCTATCAAAATAAAATAAATAAATAAACGAGGTCTCATGTGGAGGTCTTTTTATGCTGTTTTGTGTTATTTTAAACGCGAAGAGAATCAATCTT
>NC_051444.1:32409129-32450247 GCF_001649575.2 Kryptolebias marmoratus
GTATCAGAGCCAGAGCCTTTTTTCATGTGTTAATGATCCCAACCCCGACTCCGCGCTGTCGCATCTGCAGAAACTTTTTGGTGACTGTTATGACCCTGGACTGGAGCTTTAAGAATTTGGTCCAGATCTCAATGCTGTAGGTTTTATTTGTGCTTCTGTCTCTATATAAACACAGAGACACGTTAGTCAGTCTGTGAGAGTCGCGTGCAGTCTGGCAGCCGTCTGGTGGGAACACGCATCGCACTGGCAGGGCCGGAAAGTGGGGGGGCCAATGGCCCCCTGGCCCCAGTGGTTCCTGCGCCTATGGATTGGGCCTATTTTGCCTCCAATGTGAATGTAGCTAAATTGGATGGAGTCCCACAAGCTAATCAGTTGTAAATGAATATCCAATGACTACTTTCTGAAAGTTAGGCAAAAACTTTATTACTCCATCTTTACCTTTCCGTGGTGGGCAATAAAAAACGTATCTTTTGAAAACTTGCCTGGAGAACACAAGAAAGCAGTTTGATACAAATATGTGATTATTTACAAATAAATACTTCTTGGCATGAAGTAAACCATGATATGATTGATAGTGAATAGGAAAACAAAAGCTGAAATAATATCCAACTTACAGTATAAAGTAAGAGCAACTGGAGTAACATGAAAAAGTGTGGAAGGGGTTGAACATACAGGGGAAGGAAGGATGCAGAGAAAAGACAAAAATTAATGATGAGTGAAGAGAGGACTTAAAGAACAGTAAGGAAGAAACTGCAGAAGATGTGAAAAAATTAAATGATGCACACACAAAATTAAAGTCCTAGCATTTCTTGAAGGAATACATATTGCCCACCACCTTTCAAAAAATAATTTTAGACTGACTATGGGCAATCCTGTGTGATATTGTGATATCTTGCATAATCCCAAGTGATCGGTTAGTGCTCAAAATAGAGGCTGGGGATGAATCTCAGCTCCTAAGACTTCAGATTTAAGTTTGCTATCTGTAAATTGATTAAGGTTTAGCCTTTTTGTGTTGGCTAAGGTTGATTAGTTGTTAATCAGTTGTAGATGTACAATCAATGATTACTTTCTGAAAGTCTCAATAAAAATCTTTTCTGTGATTCATGAGAACCTTTTCTAACTGCAGACAATCCAAATTACGCACACATGTATACAAATGCACACAGAAACATGGGCAAAAACCCTGGCCTTATCACCCTTTCACCTTTAGAGGTGGGTGATAAAAAAATGTTATATTTTTACAGAATAAAAGGATGAAAAAAGTCCCAACACCAGATCAAAAAGATAAAAGCACAATATGAGGATACAGCAAAATCCAACCTAAAGTCTAAAAGGATGTGAAAAAACCATGGGAGTGTATTTTTAAATAAAGAACCTGAATTTTTATGTCTTTCAAAAGCCTCAATCCAGAAAATGAAGCAGTCAAAGGAAGATAGGACTCCTCTGCTTTGAGTTCCTTTTGTTGTCTTTAACAATGGTTGTCAGGCTAAACTGGGCCACACACACACAGACAACCAACACATGATATTATCAAATGGCACGGGCACAACACTCCCACACAGTGTCCTAATTAAGAGCCAATGCAGCCCAACCTGAGCTCAGCTGTGGAAACAGATGTTTATCAGAATTTACTTTCTTCAGCTGGTAATTTATTGATTTTAAAAGTGGTTTCCTTTGCAGAAAGCACACTGGCTAAAGTCATTACAAACAAACAGGATGTGGAGGATTCCTCATCTGTGAAAAAATATAATGACTGATATATTGTTATTTCGACTGCCAATGTATTATACTGTACCACCTGTAGCTATGGTATAAACCAGAGCACTGAAACATTTACAATAAAAAAAAAAAAACAACTTTTACTATCGCCTACTAAATACAATATGTATAGAGTTACAAGATGAACTTGAACCAAAAATCTGAATAAAATGATTTATTAAGTTTCTGTCTCTAGATATAAATGTATATTACAGTTTATGTTGCATGGTGTCAGTCTTTTCTATTTCCTTTTTAAGTTTTAAGCACAAAGAAAAGAACAAACTATAGACTGTAGTTCTAGACAGGAAAATTACACTTTTGTTTAGAACTATGCAGAACTATTTCCATTTTTTCTATATTTCTGCAAAATGAGTAAATTAAGTTTCACATGTAGGAATAAATAAAGCATTTAGTGGCAGCCTATTGTCCTAAAAAAAGAGTTACACAGTGCATTTTTATCAATCTGACTACACAAGAGTTTTAAAACTTGTGCAGTCATCCACTAAATACAAAAGAGATTTAGTTGCCTTTGACTGAATTTATGAGGCTAAGCAATTAGAAGAATTGTTTTTCTCTTGAAGGCTAAAAGTCCATTGGTTCATGAGGTATTTTGTCAACAGACAGACAGGGTTGACCCAAGTTTTCAAGACATATTGCTTTAAGTTTTCTGTCTTGATGTCTTCCTTGGTCTCCCTTTTATAACCTTCACATTTTGTTTATTTGGGAGCAACCAACATCTTTTGCAACATTTGATGATGATTTAACTTACTGAAAAAGTTTTGTAATCCTCTCCCTTGTTTCAACTGACATCTTTCATGTTAGAGCCATATATATAGATATACACTGCCTGGCCCCCAAAAAATTGCGACCAAAAAAAAAAGATTACAAACTCAAATATTTCATTGGACTGCCTTCAGCTTTGATTAATAATGCCACATTCACCGTGGCATTGTTTCGATAAACTTCTGCAATGTCACAAGATTTATTTCCATCCAGTGTTGCATTAATTTTTCACCAGGATCTTGCATTGATGATGGTAGAGTCTGACCGCTGCACAAAGCCTTCTCCAGCACATCCCAAAAATTCTCAATGGGGTTAAGGTCTGGACTCTGTGGTGGCCAATCCACATGTGAAAATGATGTCTCTCACTCCCTGAACCACTCTTTCACAATTCGAGCCCGATGAATCCTGGCATTGTCATCTTGGAATATGCCTGTGTCATCAGGGAAGCAAAAATCCATTGATGGAATAATCTGGTTATTCAGTATATTCAGGTAGTCAGCTGACCTCATTCTTTGATCACATACTGTTGCTGAACCTAGACCTGACCAACTGCAGCAACCCCAGATCATAGCACTGCCCCCACAGGCTTGTACAGTAGGCACTAGGCATGATGGGTGCAACACTTCACCTGCCTCTCTTCTTACCCTGATGCTCCCATCACTCTGGAACAGGGTCAATCTGGACTCATCAGACCACATGACCTTCTTCCATTGCTCCAGAGTCCAATCTTTATGCTCCCTAGCAAACTGAAGGCTTTTTTTCCAGTTAGCCTCACTGATTAGGGGTTTTCCTAAGGCTACACAGCTGTTCAGTCCCAATCTTTTGAGTTCCCTTCGCATTGTGCATGTGGAAATGCTCTTACTTTCACTGTTAAACGTAGCCCGGAGTTCTGTTGTTTTTCTCTGATTTGATTTCAACAAACATTTAAGTGATCACCATTCACAATCATTCAGGATTTTTTTCCGGCCACATTTCTTTCTCAAAGATGATGGGTCCCCACTATCCTTCCAGTTTTTAATAATGCGTTGGACAGTTCTTAATCCAATTTTAGTAGTTTCTGCAATCTCCTTAGATGTTTTCTCTGCTTGAAGCATGCCAATGATTTGACCCTTCTCAAACAGACTGACATCTTTTCCACAACCACGGGATCTGTCTTTCTACATGGTTGTTTAGAAAAGAGAAGCAACTCATTGGACCAGTTGGGCTTAAATAACTTGTTGCCAGCTGAAATATAATCATCTATGCAGTAATTTTCAAATTGGAGGCTCGTACCTATTTGCTTAGTTAAATGCAGGTGGTGACTTTATTTTTTGGTCAGGCAGTGTATATATATATATATATATAACTGTCATCTTGCTCTATTTGTTCCACATGGGCAGTTTCACTTTCACTACAAGCTCTATCAGAGGCCTGGGAGCTTGATGGTTCTACACAGTATCTTAGCTGTTCCTAAGACTGTGCTCTTCTGGACAAAGATCTTTGAGGTTGTTCCTGGGATCTTTGGAGCCACTCTTCCAGTTTGGGGGTCACAGCACTGAGTGCTCCAATGACCACTGGTACCATTGAGGTCTTGACTCTCCACAACTTCTCTATGTCCTCTTTCAGCCCTTGGTATTTCTCAGGCTTTTCATGCTCCACTGCTTTTTTCTGTATCTTATCCATCACCACAATGTCCAGTTGGTCCCACAGTATCTTAGCCCTGCCATTTTTGGGTGGAGTCTCCCACCTAGACTGTGGGACTTTCAGTCCATACTTGGTAAAGATGTTCCTGTACTCCAATCCAGCTATTTGGTTGTAGCGTTCCATATATGCTTTGCCTGCCTGCATCTTACATCCTGCTATGTGCTGAACTGTCTCAGGGGCCTCTTTACACAGCCTGCATCTTGGGTCATGCCTGGTAGACCCCAGCCTCTATTGCTCTTGTGCTGCTGTGATTAGTGCCTCTGTGCTGTCTTTCAGTCCAGCCTTTTCTAAGGTAGGATTTGTTGATATCAGCCACTTCCCCAATATGCTGGTAGTACAAACTGTGCAGGGGCTTGTCTTTCCATGAGGGTTCCTCTTTCTCCTCTTCCACATTGGGTTTCTTCTGCCTGAGGCATTCTCTTAGCAGATCACCATTGGGGGCCAATCATCATTGGAGTTGTTTCATTCTGTATAGTGGCTCTGATGCTCACTAGTTCTCTGAGCCACTATACAGGATGAAACCCCCCCACACACACACACATAAGAAAATGGAACAATAAAAGCAAATATGTATTGCTAAAAAATGTCTTGTAAATATTAAATATTTAGACTAAGCAAAAGATTGAGGCAGACAGTAGGAGGAGACAGCACCATTTTATGAGGATGCTATAAGTGGTATTTCACTGTGCTGCAACTAGTTGGTAAGTCAAACATGACTCATTATTGAAAGGAAATATGCAAATTTTCAGGTACAGTCTCACTAAATTCTGAGTATTTGCAACCAAGCGACCCGCGAGTCATGTAGTCATGTAGTCATGTTTCCAAAACCAGTTACCAATAATGTGTGCACAACTTGCAAACCTATATTTTAAGTTGTTCAAATTATTTCCTTGTTCTCCTCCGTACCTCCGTATCTATCCATATCCGTAACTGTATTCATCTCAGCCCGTCCTGTACCCACCTTGGCAGCTAACCCTATGATTATGATTGAATCTACTGGAGTTCACGTCTGAAATAAAAATAGGCAGATTTGGACCAGTTTTTAAATAATTCTTATTTATTTTTGGTGTTTTTGTTTTTCAAGACATTTGGAAAACTTTCTTGCAAAAGCTACTTATTTGCTTGCAGTTGGAGCCCTGTGAGATACTGCCTTACAGTTAATTGGGTGCCAACATACTTTGCCCCACAAACCAGTTCTTTAAAGACTTCTTTAAAGTGAAAATGTTCTCCAGCAAAATTTGTTTTTACTCATTTTTGCTTGGGTGAATTTATAGATTATGTGAAATATAACTGAGTCACAAGCAGGAAAGATACACAAATGAAAGTGTACATTTATCAAAATTAGTTATCTTGCAGACAAAAGTATATAAAAAAAGAATTAGTTTTTTGTTTGTTTTGTCTTTTCAAATTTTAACTGTTTTTGGGTGGCCCTGTACCAGATAATCCATGTACTCTCAGAGTATTCATTAGATCATTTTCTACAAATGATTACCTTTTAGAGGCAACTCAAATAAAAATGGCCACCACTGCTAATTGACCTTGGCAAACAACATAATAATAATTTTTATATCTAGTTCAAATTTGATCTGGTTGTGGCTGAAACTCATTCCCAATTCATACCCCAAGTGCTACCAGATCATATGAGATTTTTGTTGAATTTTTTGCATGGAAGAGCCACATGTATTCCTTCCAGGAATGCTAGTTTCATCCATTTTCAGATTTTTTTTCTTCCAAATTCCTTTTTTCAGAATTTCATATTTTAAGAACAGGCAAGCAAGCAAGCAAGCAAACAAACAAACAAACAAGAACAACAAAAAAAGAAAAATGGATATCATATGAATTTGTGTGTGCCATGTCACTTATACACTCATATTTAACAATTTGTATACCCAGTAACCCCATTCGAGTATGAAAACCTTTGCATTTGGGAAGTTGTGGGCAAATATTTGTTTGTAAAATTCAATGTTTGTTCATATGTGCTCAAATTGCTTTATATTTGTGCGTGAATTACAGTACACATTTATGATTACCCAAATTTGTGCACAAAAGTGTTATACACTTTTGTTAATTATGTAATACACATTTATGATTTATATGAGACTTATTTTTTTTTCCATACAGAAGCACTGTATGGGTTTCAGTGTACTTATAATTTTAAGCATCTGCATGATTTTGCTTTTATTGGTTGAAGTGTGTTTACTTTAGCAGCAGAGACCCATAGCAGGGAAAAGCCTTACAAATGCTAACAGCTGCCTAGCTGATATATTTGACTCATAACCTATGCCTGAGTTACAAAAGAGCTTAATCCGAGCAGGCATTTAGAAAGGCAGTCCCACGAGGTCCTTGACTGTCCTCCACATCCACTTGAATGGAGCGTTTCATCAGTTGGAGCGCTTCATGAAGGCAGTGAGTGCGGGCTGAACTGAGACCACATTAGAATTAGAGTGCTGACTATAGTGAGACATTTAACTGTTTAATCTGCACCTTAATTTCTGTGGGATGTTTTACTCATATAATGGAAGCCTGGATTAATAGTCTGCTTCAAACTTTCATTTTGGAATTTTAAATAAAACATTTTGGTTTTGAACTTTATTTGAATCAAGAAAGCTCTTCAGGTGAGAAGCAAAACCTCTTCAAAAATAGAAAAGTTCAGTTGCCTTTGATTGAATTTATGAGGATAAGCAATTAGAGGATTTTTTTTTCTTTTGAAGGCTAAAGGTTCATTAGTTCATGAGTTATTTTGCTAACAAACAGGGTTGACTCCAGCAGTTTTTGCAACAGTTTAAAGCAAAGATCTTGCGCACTTATTAGCCCTTGGAGTATGTGTTGTGAATGACTGTCCAAGTTTTACCTCAGTATTTGTAGAATTGACTATGTTTGTGTTTTCTAGGTTCAGTTTGCTGTGGTCGCAGTGCTCCGATATACATGTGATGCAGATGTCAGAGACAGATATGTTCAAACTAAATTAAAGGGCAAGCATTAATGCAATGCATATTGCCCTCTTTCATGCAAATTTTAATTCAAGCTAGCTGCCACAGCCACATCTCACAAATTAATTAATGCTCAGATATATGTATTGAGGAATGAACCTCAGCTACTACCACATAAGCTTTACCTCATTATCTGTACATATGACTAAATTAGAGCCATTTTTGTGTAAGTAAAAGCTGATTAGTTGTAGCGGCCATCTTTAATTGGGTGTAGATGTACATCTAATGGTTGCTTTCTGAGGCTTTCATTAAAATCTGTTCAGTGGATCATGAGATTATTTACTAACATTACAAAAAAACAAACAAACTTGCTTGAGTGTGCACACACAGGCAAAAACATTGTTGCTACTTCGTCTTTGGCGGCAGGCAATAATAAGTGAAAAACTCCTTTAAGTGACACTTGTTGCCTATTTTTACATTTGCAAATTTGGACAGCAATTTTCTCCAGCAGTAGCACACCTTTTCATCAAACACAATTATTTCTCACAATTTTGAGAAGAAGCATCAGCTCTTGTTGTCGCTCCCAGAGAACTGAAGCGAGAGCATTAGTTTCCATTCTTTATTTATTCTGGATCAAACAGATTGGTAATCAGCAACAGTTCTTCTACAGTCAGTGGGCTCAACAGCAGAACATCAAGCAGCCACTAGACATGTTGGACTCACTTGTTGTTAAGTGGGAAAAAACATCTCTCTTTTGCTCTTACTATCTTTATCATTGTTGCACTCTCCACCTACACATGAATCCAAGAGCAGAATCTAACAGGTTTATGCCTGTTTTCTGACCACAGGCATTCGGCAAATATGGGAAAGTGAAGCAAATAAAGAGGAGGTACATTTTCTTCCCTCTTTGAATCAACTTATTACTTCAGGAATGCTGGGATTTACTGCCGTTTAAGCTCACATTAAAAACTTTATTTTATTGTCTTTATGCATTTCAGTCTACACCTCTGGACAGTGGAAAGTAATTATTGTATGAGAGGTCCTTAAATTTTTCTTGATTTTATATGTCATATGACAGTCTTTTGCAATCATTATCAAACTCTCTCACAGTGTCTTGCATGTGGACATGTTTGCTAGGTAATACAAGAGGGTTTTATAGTGAGTTTGAGAAAGTTTGATAAGATAAGATAAGAACTTTATTGATCCTGCAGGAAATTGTTGTGCCACGGTTAGAATACAAAGGAACATGAACAAGGAATCACACAAGACCTAGAGAAGATAAGCGATCACACAAGATATAAAAATAGAATATAGTGCAGGATTAATTTTTATTGTCCTATGTGTAGAAAGGAGAGGAGTTGAAAAGTTTGATAGACACAAGGAGGAAGGACTTCCTGTGCCATTCTGTGGAGCACCTTGGTGGTCCTTGTCTATGACTAAAGGTACTGCCGTAAGAGTCCAGTGTGACATGCAGGGGGTGTGACTTGTTGTTCAGGATCTGGAACAGTTTCCTCAGCATCTGCTAGAGACTGCAGCTCCACTTCCAGAACAGAGCCAGCTCTCCTGATGAGCTTATCGAGCCTGTTGGCATCAGCTGTCTTCACCCTGCTGCCCCAGCAAACCACAGCGTAAAAGATGACACTGGAGACCACTGAGTGGTGAAACATCTGCAGCATGGTCCTGCAGATGTTAAAAGACCTCTTGCCGTCATCATATTTTTCCTTTTGAGCCAAATTTTTCATCTTTAAGAAGTTTTTCCAGTTTATTTCGGCGGTCATCACAGACTTTAACTAAAGTTCTGACACTTACTTTTCCTAAATTAAACTCCATCGCGTCGTCTCCGTGAGACATAAAGACTCTTCGACATCAGCCTCACCATACACCAGCTTTGGACGTTCACCTGAGGGGTCGTTCACCTGCCTACCAAAGACAAGCAGCCAACTCCAGGACCACCGGAACTGACCTGAGGTCCTGCTCAGCTCATGCTGACTGAAAAGTGTCCTAAAGATGATACTTTTCCACCACTTTTCATCACATGGAGGCCTAAAAGTTCCTAGCTGGCACCAAACGCAGCGACTGAGAAAAATCATCTTTCGGTAGGAGAAAAATCTCTAAACTTTCTGTTGGTGTACTTCTGGTGAACAGGTTACAGGTCTTTGTCTCTAATTTATTATTGTTTCCAACCCAGTTGCCAAAATCCATAGTAATGATGTCACTTTGCCGCCATCACGTTAAAGTTAACTTTTCAAACCCCCTTTTTGCCTCAAAGTTTAAACTTTTTTGGTTTAATCAGAGTCTCCTGTTCAACTTTTATGCTGATTCAACACCTCATGTCAATATTTTTGTACCAAATTCATATTTTTCATTAGTTATGGCAGGTAATTTTTCATAACCTGTTTCCTTGCGAGAGGTAGTACTTCACTATAGAAAACAAGATTTTTGCTTGTGTGTGGGCAGTTGAAAAATGGAGGACGTGTGGGGATGCAGGTTCATGCTTAGAACTGCTCACTAAGTCCTCACCACTCTGCTAAGCCCTAAAGGGATGAATAGAGCAGGCATGAAAATTGCACACCTGCACCATTACAACTTAGGGTCTATTTTAACACAATGCTGTCAAAATTGAGGGTCCATTTGAACATGGAACTTATTACTGCAGGTTTGCCACAACCCTTGTTTATTATTTCAGTAAATGGTCTGCAGTAACATTTACTTCTAATGCTACAACAAACACATGGTATTCCTAACTTCTGTTTTTACATGGGAAAGACATCCTTGCACCATCACAACTAATAATGGACCACATTTTACATCTTTGGCTTTTGCTGATTTCATGAGTGAACATGGCATTAAACACATCAGAACAAGTGTATACCATCCTCAAGCCTGTAGTTACTTAAATGTTTCACAACTATAGGGCTTCACCTTATGCCACAATTGGTGAATCCACATTCCAGCTTCTCAGAGGAAGACTGATGAGGACAAATCTGAACATCCTGCCTCCACCTAAGGACTATGGCCGTGTTAGAGAAAAAGTGGCTCGACAACAAGCCAAAAGTCGACGATACACAAATAAGAAGAGACAGGCTTAACCAACCAAAGCCACTGTTGGAGCTACGGTCAGAGTGAAGGAGACTTTTTGTGGGAAAAGGTGAGACCAAGTACTGAAATCCTTTGTCAGTTCAGCAGCAGACTGGACTGAGTTTAGTTGTTCTCAGCAACGAGAAAAGGTGGAGCGCAGGATGATGCTAATTTCAGTTGTAATTTAAATAGTGCTTTGTGTTTTAGGAATAAAATGTTATTTGCATTTAAGAAGATTTCAGCCAACTGAGTGCTTAATGATAAATTGCAGACACTTTATTTTGCATTACAAGAATACTAATCTTTCTGAGAAAATGCTACTTTTGCCTAAAGTGAATAAGGTTCTTTGATTGGCTAACAGGGAAAGGGTACACAGTGAATGCATTATATTCTGTTTTTTTGCCGTTTTTACTTCTTGTCATTGAATGCACAGGGCAGCATAGAGACTGTTAATTAGAACTAAGAAGAAGAAGACAGAGGAGAGTTCTGTAATGGCCTTTGGTGTAATGGCACACTGACTATAATAAAGTTTGTGAGTTTAACTGTTGTCTCCCTTCTTCATTTACAACTGCCACAACAACAGGGAGTTCTGTCAGTTCAAATATGCGGACATATTTGACAATTTCAGGGACAATATTCAGGAATGGATGGAGGGAAGGGTTTTCCTCAATATGTTCTGAGCAAATCAGGGTATTTTCTTTTTACACTGTTGGTCTTTTAAAACTATTCTCATTTTACAAAATTTTATAAATGCAAGGTTTGATTTTTAGTATTGTTTAAAGTTCAGTAAAATGATTAAAACCTTTTTTGGCTTTAGATTATTTTTCTGTAAGAATAAGGGAGTTTTGCTGCTCTACTTAAGACAGTGTTATTGTTCATCTCTTACTAGGCTGGCTGGATTACAATCTTTAAGTTTCGCCCTTACATGTTAACAAATGGGACATTTGCCTCACTAAAAAATAAAAAAACGCCTCAGTTGTTTTTTTTTTTTTGCTCTTGATTTTTGCTAATTCAAATAGTTATTACCTTGCTGCTGTATCTTCAAATATCTATCCATCCATCCATCCATTTTCTCTGCCCACTTTTCCTTTTTGGGTTGCAGGGAAGCTGGTGCCTATCTCCAGCAGTCATTATGTGAAAGGCGGGGTACACTCTGGACAGGTTGCATGTCCACGTTTAAATATGCAGTTTTACAATAGTTGCAATCACTTATTTGAGGCTTTAAGAAAAGTTTTATGTTACATTTTGATTGACAATATCACAACCCATTAGTGAGTGGGAAGGATGTAGGTGGGACTTTTGTATCAGTGGTACAGACCCATGTCTTGAGTGCACAGGCGCTGGCTCCAAAAATACAATATGGTAGTGCTCACAAAAAACATTTTGGCTTCAATTTTGAACATTGGGAGGAAGCAGAGACATTTTGTCCATCTTTGTAAATGTTGATAGTTTGTGCAGTGTTTAGCAGCATAGTATAGTCAGCTCACAACCTTCCATTAGAAGAGGAGCAGCTGCCTAGATTGATCAATTCTTGTTAGCAATAGCTTGCACTGTGGTTGCCTTGCCAGTGTTTTTAATTCAGTGATTTAGATCTATATACACAGAAATGGTAGTGCTTTATGAACATAAATTCATCATTATCCTAAATTTTGAGTAATGACAGTGAAAAAAAAACTCTTAATGTTTGTTACATGTCCAGAATGCTGTGATCAGTGGAAAGACAGGGCTTGCATGTACAGATGAGCAGTGTAGGTGGAATGCAGGGACAGCAAAGAATCTTAAAACGTCTTCAAACATCTTTAAACCTCTAAACCAGATAAACTTCAGACACCACAAAGCAGAGCAGCAGTATAACATGAACTCACGGACTGCAGTGACACAAACACTCCCAAACATGGCACATCATCATACACACCAAGACTTCAAGGACAGTGTTACCAAAGCACCAATGAAGCCACTGTTTCTCCTCAATAACACATTAATTGGAAAATGTTACAATGCCTCACCATCAGCAGAAACTCACTGCAACAACACAATTGATGAGCATTTTTTTCAGCCACACCAAGCACACAGTTCTGATTTTGTAATCCATGAAGGGCATTCTATCAGGCATATACTCAAGTTTCTGAACATCAAGCATCACAATTACAAGAAAAAACAAAAGAACAAAGTGCATCAGATCTGTGGCACAACTGTAGAAAAATCACACTTACAGCAAGCTCTGCAAAAAAAGTTCCAGTTCGTGCCACCACAAACAATGACAATTTTTTATCTGAGCACCTGTATCCCTCCTTTTGTGGTAATTAGGAAACAAACTATGGTAAAGAAAATGAGATCAGAGCTTGTAATCAACTGAAAGAATAGGACGTGAACATCATTCACATGGGTACTGTTATCAGCATCCAGGAGCCATGACTCTCTGCTAGTCCTGATGGGGTCATTGACTCAGATATGCTGCTAGAAATAAAATGTCTTATACCAACCCATCCTTCACCCATTGAGCAGCTTACCCAGAAATGCAGCAATATCAAATTGGTAGATGGAGAGCTGCTACTGCAGAAAACTGGAAGCAGAGGCTAATACATGCAAGTGCAGCTTACATTGTTTTGCACAGGTCTAAAGACTGCCACACTTGTGATCTGGACACCCAGTGAGCATGTTTCATTTACAGTGCAATATGATGAGGCATTTGTAAAGAAGAAGTAGAGCACTTGAGAGGCTTTTACTTCTCATGTTTCTTGCCTTGACTTGTAGAAGAGTATGCTGCAGGGCGGTTTCAGCTAAATGAGAGATACTTGAAGATATTGGGCAAGCTTTAATGTACATGTGCTCTTAGGACAACTATGAATGGGACAGCCAGACATTAACATACAGTCAGAGTTCAGTCTGTCTTGTGAATGAAAGGAGACATTTAATATAAAATGTGTTGAATATTTCACAACTAAAAAGTACAAAATTTAAACATGCTGGGTAATTAATGACAAACTGATGACAAAATAGTTCTATAGTTTGGCAATCTGCCCAGACAAAAAAATATTAAACATGCACATTGTCGTTTTAAGAAAATCATTTGTTGCCATTTGAAGAACCTGTTACATTGTGGTTGAATAAAAAAAGAATCATTGTTCAGTTGATTGCACCATATGTACACTATTACATAAGCTTTTCAACAAAAACATTTAGTATTTAGAGAACATAAAAAGGGAAACCTGGAAATTATTTACACGCTACATATCTGTACATCAGAATTATTCTGTATCATGGCTGTAAACTGGCAGCTTAGGTCACCTATTCCACGATTACTCTTTAATTTCATAAGTGTCATAAGGACTTAATCTCGAACAGGCATTGTAAATTCATTGTTGTCATATCCTTCCAGTGTTGACACAAGAGCGTTAAATGTTTCTAAGGCTATACTAGTGTACAGCAAAGTGTCTACGTCAGTTTGAAGAAGAAAATATGCAACTTCATCACACTGAGTCGTCTTGTCCTGGAGATCTTTTCTGCGAGACGTGTTGCAGTATTGAGGATCTAGTAGCGAAGGGTCTTCCCACTGAGTGTGGACTGAGTGTGTCAGGGTTACTGGATTACCAGAAGGAGTGAAACCAGAAAATGGATGGACACAGGTAAGTGTAATGAGAAGTAATTTATTAACAAGAAGTGCAGTGACTGGACTGGACTGGTGAAACGGAGGGCTGAGGCCTAGATCAGCTTCCGGGTGTTAAGGTGAATATATTTACAGGTGCTTCTTCGTGAGAGAGGTCGTCCAGGCCAGTGAGTGATGAACAGGTCTCAGGTAGATTTCTCCAGGAATCATTGATGGGTAGTTAGATCGGGCTTGCAGCAGGCTGGTAACTCAGAGGGTACTCGGGCTCGGACACAGATCAGACTTGAGGTAGACGGGCGACTCGGAGGACACTCAGGCTCAGGTAGGAGGGTGACAGGTCTGGGTAATCAGAGAAACAACAGTTAATAATTTCACAGAGAGAATTGCTAAGACTGGAGCAGAGAAGTTTACCCAGGGCAAACGATGCACCAGCGACGAGTTGCTCCACAGGACTGCCTTAAGAACCCCAGGTGAGTCTGATGAGGATTCGTCACAGCTGCGAGTAGTTTGTGAAAAGACCAATCAGAGCCATCCAGGTGAGCAACAGGTAACCAGGTGGCAGAATGCCATAGTACCCCCCCACCCTCAAGGGTTGCCTCCAGGCAACCCCAGCCGCTTCTCCGGGTGTTCTCGGTAGAAGGTGGTGATGAGAGAGGGGTCCATGATGAAGGACCTGGGGATCCTGAGGATCCTGAGGATATCCTGGGGATATTGAATGCCCCGACCACAGCGTCATACGTCCAGGATCCGCTTGACGGAGAAGACCGGCTGACCGGGTGGGTGGGGGGAGGCTGGCTGGGGGGGCACAGGGGACTCTCAACCACTGGTTTCACTTGAGAGACGTGGAATGTAGGGTGAATTTTCAGGGATGCGGGTAGCTGGAGTCTGACTGCAGATGGGTTAATAATTCGGTCCACGGGATAGGGACCAATGAATCTAAGTGCAAGTTTCCTTGGGGTGTCTTTCAGATTAATGTCACGAGTGGATAACCATACCCTTTGTCCAACTTGGTAAGAAGGTGCGGCTGAACGGTGACGGTTGGCGAACCTCTGATTTTGCTGTGCAGTTCGAAGTAGTGCCCATTCAGTCTGTTTCCAGATGCGGCGACATCGTTGAAGATGGGCCTGGACGGACGGAACCAAACTCTCGACCTCTTGCCTGGGGAAAAGAGGTGGGTTATATCCCAGGTAAACCTCGAAGGGCGAGAAGCCCATAGCGGAAGACGTATGACTGTTGTGGGCATACTCAACCCACAGGAGATGCTTACACCAGGTTGCTGGGTTATTGTTGACGACACACCTGACTGCGGACTCCAGCTCCTGGTTACATCTCTCCGGTTGGCCATTGGACTGTGGATAGTAACCCGATGAAAGACTGACCTTTGCACCCAGAGCCTTGCAGAACTCCTTCCACACTTGGGAGGAGAATTGAGGCCCACGATCGGAGACAATGTCCTGGGGGATTCCATGGTGGCGAAAAACGTGAGCGACCAGTAGTTGAGTAGTCTCGAAGGCCGAGGGGAGCTTAGGCAGAGGAATAAAGCGTGCAGCCTTGGAGAATCTATCAATGATGGTTAGGATGACTGTGTTACCTTCAGAAGGGGGTAATCCGGTGACAAAGTCGAGGGAGATATGGGACCAAGGTCGTACAGGTGTAGGCAGTGGTTGAAGAAGCCCCGCAGGTGGTTGATGGCTGCTCTTGTTCTGTGCACATGTGGGACAGGCTAGGACGAATTCTTTAATGTCAGCATTCATGGTGGGCCACCAGAAGTGCCTCTTGGTGAATGCTAGCATGCATGTGATGCCGGGATGACAGGTAAATCGGGGATTGTGAGTCCAATCTAAAACTTTACTAATGATACTCTGTGGTATGTAAAGGGTACCTGTAGGTCCGGTGCCAGGGTCAGGATCGGTCTATTGAGCCAAGGAGATGACATTTTTGACGTCCCAGGTCAGATTACCCAGGAAGCAGGTGGAAGGTAAGATGTGTTCTTCTGATTTGGAGACTTCACTGGAAGCAAACTGCCTGGAGAGGGCGTCGGGTTTAACGTTTCTGGACCCTGGTCGGTAAGTGATAGTGAAGTTAAACCGAGCGAAGAATAAGGACCAGCGTGCTTGGCGTGGGTTTAGTCGCTTCGCATTTTGCAGATATAATAAGTTCTTATGATTGGTCCAGATCAAGAATGGGTCTTCAGAGCCCTCTAGCCAATGTCTCCATTCCTCTAATGCGAGTTTAATTGCTAGCAGCTCGCGATCTCCTACTTCATAATTTCTCTTTGCGTGAGAGAGTCGTTGGGAAAAAAAAGCACAGGGGTGAAACTTGTTGTCTGGCTTAGCACATTGGGATAATACAGCCCCAACATCTGTATCGGAGGCGTCCACCTGGACCACAAACTGTTTGGTGGGATCAGGATGAATGAGGATAGGAGCGGAGGTGAAGAGAGTTTTGAGGTTCAGGAACGCCTTCTCTGCTTCAGGGGACCAGGAGAATGTGGTGAGCGAAGAAGTGAGTTGAGTTAGAGGGGCAGTAACTCGACTGTAATCCTTAATGAATCTCCGGTAGAAGTTCGCAAAACCTAAAAACCTTTGTAGGTCTCTGCGATTGTTGGGGGTAGGCCAGTCCGTCACTGCACAAATCTTTTCTGGATCGGATTGATAACAACCCTTTTCGAAAATGTACCCGAGAAACGAGACAGACTGCACGTGAAACTCGCATTTTTCAGCCTTTACGAAAAGCTGATTCTCCCCCAACCGTTGGAAGACGGAACGTACATGAAGCTCATGCTGCTGCTGGTCACCGGAATAGATTATTATGTCGTCTAGGTAGACAAACACAAAATCATTTAGGAAGTCACGCAGCACGTCGTTAATAAGAGCCTGGAAGACCGCGGGAGCGTTAGTCAACCCGAAGGGCATAACAAGGTATTCAAAGTGACCCAACGGTGTCTTAAAGGCGGTCTTCCATTCATCTCCCTCCTTAATCCTAATAAGGTGGTACGCACTTCGTAAATCCAGTTTAGAAAAAATTGTGGCAGAGTGTAATTGAGTATGAACGGAGTCAATAAGGGGTAAGGGATATTTATTCTTTATAGTAATTTGGTTCAAACCTCGATAATCGATACAGGGTCTGAGTGTTTTGTCCTTTTTCCCCTCAAAAAAAACCCCAGCGCCCAGAGGGGACGTAGATGGGCGGGTGATGCTGGAAGCTAGAGATTCTTCTATATAGTTTTTCAATGCCTCCCTCTCAGGTCCTGAAATGTTAAAAAGACGACTGGAGGGAAGCGGTGCTCCAGCTAAGAGATCAATGGAGCAGTTGTACGGACGGTGCGGAGGAAGTGACAGGGCCTTTTGTTTGTTGAAGACGGAAGCCAAATCATGGTAACAGGGACGAATCGTGGATAAATCCACCTCCTCAGGAGGATTAACAGCTCCTTCAAATTGTGGGACAGCTGATCGTAAACAGTATAATAAACAAAACTTGCTCCATGATTCAACTCGTCTTTCGGCCCAATTTAACACAGGATTGTGTCTATTTAGCCATGGGAACCCGGAAATCAACTGCGGCGTAGCGGAATCGAAAACTCACTGACCTCATGATGATTTCCCGAGACCAATACATGCAGATCAGTGACCTTAAAACGGATCTGTGTTAAGGTCTGCCCTGTGACCCCAGCAACAGCACTAGGGTTAACCAGCTGAACGGTGGGTAAACCTAGTTGTTCCACAAGATTAAAAGAAACCAGGTTTAATTCAGAAATAGGGAGTCTAGTGGATTCAAAAATGATTAGAGCAGGTAGAGAAAATAATAAGTCCGAGGAAATTCTACAATTACCCGGCAACGCCCCCTGTTCTATTGACGGGTGGACCTGTTTCCCCGGGCCGGACAGGTGGCAACAAAGTGACCCTGTTTGCCACAGTAAATGCATGCCCTCATAGAAAAACGTCTCTGCCTTTCTTCAGGTGTCAGCCGAGTTCGGCCTACCTGCATGGGCTCATCTTGAGACTCTGTGCGTGTCTGAATCTGCGTTTCTGACCCGACTTTGGATGGGCGCCCCCAGGATGACCGAAAAGCAAAATCAGCAGACTCCTGTTTACTCCGCTCCCGAAACCGCTGATCGATCCGGATGGTTAATTGAAATTAGCTCGTCTAAACTCTCTGGTTCCTCTCTTAACGCTAATTGATCCTTTATTTGCTCAGAGTGAGTTGGTAAAAATACCTCTCAACGCGGGTTCCTCCCAGCCGGCTTCTTCGGCGGTGATGCGGAAATCCACAGAACAATTAGCGACCGAATTTTCTCCCTGGCGGAGTGTGAGCAGGCGTTTAGCAGCCTCCTCCTGTTGGAGTGGGTGGTCAAATACTCGCTTGAACTCTTGAATAAACAGCTGTGACGTCAGTGTCTCGAGCGAGTGGGAGGAGAGAAACGCCTGCGCCCATTATAATCCTCTTCCTTTCAAAGCAGAAACTATATACGTGATTCAGGCTGCGTTAGAAGGAAATAACGTTGGAGAACGAACAAATGCCAAATTACACTGGAGAAGAAACCCCTTACAATGATCGGTCCTCCCCTCAAATAATTCTGACGGTCGTAGATCCGGTTCACGGATGGACGTAACGTAACCGGGACCGGATTCAGCTACGGGTGTAGACGTCGCACCGCTTGGCTGCAACGCCCCTAGGCGGTTGTCGATTGAGCCGACACGGTGAGTAACCTGATTTAATGATGACGTGGTGTTGTGAGAAATTTGAAAAAGTTGTTGCAGAAGGGCTTCATGCTGATCTAACTGGTTGTCGTGGCTAATTAGGGTATTAGCGGTCTGTCCATTACTGGTTTCACTCGTTGACATAGTTTCTGGCTGGTGCATACTGTCAGGGTTACTGGATTGCCAGAAGGAGTGAAACCAGAAAATGGATGGACACAGGTAAGTGTAATGAGAAGTAATTTATTAACAAGAAGTGCAGTGACTGGACTGGACTGGTGAAACGGAGGGCTGAGGCCTAGATCAGCTTCCGGGTGTTAAGGTGAATATATTTACAGGTGCTTCTTCGTGAGAGAGGTCGTCCAGGCCAGTGAGTGATGAACAGGTCTCAGGTAGATTTCTCCAGGAATCATTGATGGGTAGTTAGATCGGGCTTGCAGCAGGCTGGTAACTCAGAGGGTACTCGGGCTCGGACACAGATCAGACTTGAGGTAGACGGGCGACTCGGAGGACACTCAGGCTCAGGTAGGAGGGTGACAGGTCTGGGTAATCAGAGAAACAACAGTTAATAATTTCACAGAGAGAATTGCTAAGACTGGAGCAGAGAAGTTTACCCAGGGCAAACGATGCACCAGCGACGAGTTGCTCCACAGGACTGCCTTAAGAACCCCAGGTGAGTCTGATGAGGATTCGTCACAGGTGTGAGTGGTTAGTGAAAAGACCAATCAGAGCCGTCCAGGTGAGCAACAGGTAACCAAGTGGCAGAATGCCACAGGGTGCAGATGTGGCTCAGGAGGTTGTGTGGAGATGCTGGCCTGGTCTAGGATGACTGAAGGTGAATCCACAGTGCACTCTGAATAACACAAAAATACAATCAACTCTACACTCGTGTAAGCTCTGTTAGCATAACAGAAACTATAAAGTGTCACTTAGCTTTTTATGTTTTAGGATAGAAATTTTGATACACACATGCAACATCAAAAATGTCAATAGTGCTGTTTTAGGGTGGCTTTAAAATGTTCCTAAGCCCCATACAATTATGTTATAATGTTATCAAAATATTGTGATTAGATTTTACTTTTTTATTCTTAAAAAAAAAAAACAGTTGGAGCTAGGTTGCATTTAAGCTTTTTCATTTTAACTAGAGTTCAAATGTAGGTTTTCTTTCAGCTGCATTAGTTTTAAATAAATGATAAATAAACTGCCTCTAATAACTCAGCATATTCTTTATCAACACAATCCCCAGACTTTTACAGCCCTGGGGGCTAATCTCCCCCCATGTTTTGCCTGTATTTGGTAAGTGGGTTGTTGAATTTTACCAGGTTGCTAAATAAAAAGCTATTCTCGGACAGTTAAATCAAGTCATATATACTTCTGCTAGCATGTGACTGTTGTTAATTACTAACCATTTTGTCTTTAAAATTTGGATTTGGCTGCCAATTAATTACTTTCTCTTTGTGATAAATAAAGTATTTTTGAATTGAATTAATAGCATACTAACATCCAGACTAACACTGCATAACACTTTTTACTGCAACCAGCTAGCGCTGATGCTAACACCATCCATTATAGGCTATAATTCAGTAAAAGCTAAGATAAGAGCTAAGCATGATTGAAATGTGAAATGGGGATAAATCACATTTACAATTTCACTTACCGGGAACAGATTCGTCCGTTTTGTCGATGTTGCTGGAAGCTGTCTGGCTTTTCTTTGATGGGGGCCGGTCATAGCCCAGATAGAGCTCCGGGTCGGGGTGTAGCTCTGTGGGCTTTTTATCGATAAAATGAAAGGAGCAAACATAAATTCTCTTCGGGGGGTATATGAGTTTTAAAGCTGCCAGCCACGCCCGTTTTTGATCCTCCTTCCTCGGCATAGAGTACAGCGCTTACGGCACTGGGCACGGACAGGCCTTTCGAAATTGTTGATGTTCAAGACAGTCCATTTCTAGCTCGTTTTTCAGTTTTCTTGAGTTGTTGTGACAGCCAACAACAGCACAAGTTGAACCCGAACTCATATTCGAACTGTTTAAGCCTCCTGTTACAGCACAAAGGAACAGAATTTGTCTTTAGCTCTAGTGCTTCTCGCTTTAGGTAACTGGAAGTATAAAACCGACAGGCGGAAGTAGTAGTTCAGCGCTGCAGCTGCATCTAACCAACCAATAGGCTGACATTGTAGCCTGAAGATACCGCCCCTCATTATCATATTAAAGCAGAAACAAAGAGGGGAAATGGTATGTGATAAATAAGAAAATAGGGAAATACTAAATAAATAAGGGAAATGGGAAAAATGGGAAAATAATAAATTTTTCAGAAAAATGTTAAATGAAAAATGGCTGAAAAAAAGGAATACATGAGAAATGGATAAATGAAACTGGGAAATTGAAAATTGGGTAAATGGATAAAGGGATAAATGAAAAATGGATAAATGAACAATAAATAAATGTATAAATGACTAAATATAAATGGGAAAATAAAAATGCCAATTAATCATTTATGTATTTATTTCACTCATTTATTTATCATTTATTGATTTATTTTACCCATTTGTGTTTATTTCACTCATTTATTTATCATTTATTAATTTATTTTTTCCCATTTATTTATTTACTTAATTTTGGCTGAAATGGCTCTCCATATAAAGAAATGTTGGTGAGTAAATCAAACTAAATACTGTGCATTTTTTTTTATTTGGCTTGCTTTGCAAGTGAAGTTTGTTTTTGGTCATGCCTCTCATAAGCAACAATTCATACCTTTGCAGGTATGAATTGTTTGTGTTCGTTAGTGTTGTTTGGCTTAAGAATCTTAAGTCGTTCTAGTGAAATAGGCTGAACTTTCATAGTAATTGCTATGATAAAAAGTAATTTAAACTGATAATTCTTGGAGGTTGTAAAAATATTACTTTGTGTTTTGTATCAGGTCTGAAGTGTTAATTATATTTTTCCTTTGTTTATATGTTCAATTTTTTTTATTTTACTTAACGGTTCATCAGAAGTTAAAGCTTGAAGTCATTTCTGTTTATTTCTTAAATTGTTTTAGATTTTATGGATGTGTGTTTGATATAAAGAAGTTTAAGTAAAATATAACTCCTAGCAAAAATTACAAGGCGTAAATTTATTAAATTTCTTGTTAAGGCATCACAATTCAAAATGTATATAGTTAATGTAACAAAATGTAACAAAGTAACAAGATCATTCGTCTTTCTTCTGTTTACGTGGTAGTAGTCCATTATAAATGCATGTATTCAAGTCCCTGCCCATAGTACTACAAATTCCCATTTAACTTCTTAGTTAATATTATAGCTACATGGAACAGGTGTCAAATAGTTTAGTTATAACATTTCTATTAATGGTTGAAACCGGCCATTTTGCACTGTTTCCATGGCAACAAATGAGATTTAAAAAACCCGGCTACTATAAGTATTTTTACAATACCCTTAAAGCTAAAATAAATATTCTATAGTGACTTACTTACTATGTTTTTTTTAAATTATTATTTTAAATTTTTTCTTACACTACCTGAAATGGAGTCTGGCTGTTGTAGTTCTTCACTTCTTTGGCAGCTCCACGAACAAGCAGCACTCTGGCACAGTTATCCTGAGTTGGAGAAAGAAAAAGCAATTCTAAAAAACACAGCAAATTAATAATTTAAAAAAAATCTTCAAACTAGAATTCTTCTGTTCTCCTACTTTGTTCAAGAAGGGAACAATTAGCTTCCAGTGACGTTTGCAGAGTTTTCCAAGGGTTTGAGAAGTCAGCAGAGCAGGAAGCGGTCAGTGTGTTTAAATATCTAAACATGCCAGCACAGATTCCGGAACAGCAGAGAATTTACAGCTTATATTAGGAATAAAGCTTCCCTCCCTGCTCAGGGTGTTTTTTCTAGCTCCACTCCAATGAGGGAGTGAGAGAAACAGAAAGAGAGAGAAGAAGAGCGGTAGAGAGAGCTGAGGGGTTTGAATCTGCTGCACAAATCGCCCACAAAGTGCTCAACCACGCATGCACTATGCACACATACATGATTATAAATACTTTTTACCGATCCACAATAAGCTGTTGAGAGTTGGTTGGAGAATCACACAAAAACTGAAACAGCCATAATCTGTACAGTGCAGTCATCATTCCAAATATTTCTGCCATTAGACATTTGGCTTCTTATTTAAGACATATCCGAGTGTGTTATTTTTACCCATGGGTTTGGATTGGAGCCAATGCAAAGACATGCTGCCTTTTCTGTGCAGCTTTATCTATACTGAAGATGTGGATGTGATATATTTTAGTTATAAACTGAACCATTAAAAATAATTAAAATCAGTGCATAAAAGGTCAAAGCTTGAATCTTCACAACAGTGAAGCTCCTCCTAGTTGGTTTAAACACAATGGAAACCTCAGCTGCAAACAGAATTTTCATCTACATTTTTATGTATTTGATGTAGAAGTCTGAATACTTGCTGATTTAAAAACCTTGGTTGAAACATGCAGTTTAGCCAAGGTTCAGGTTCCCACACTGGTTCTGCTTATGTACATGGTGTATGTCAACTGTGTGGCCAAGCAAAGTGGTCTCTAACTATCAGCTGGTGGTCCTATCCAACATGATAAGCAGGTAAATTAACTAATTTATGTTATTAAAATATGCCTTGTTTGCTAATGATACAAATATATTTTGTTCAAGTAACTGGTACTCAGACTGTTAGTAATCAAGCAAAAATTACTATAGAATATATAGAAATGGTGTATAACGATATAAATTTTTAGACATTAATTTTGAGTCATTACTGACTATAAACCACACATAAATTATGGTAAGACAAAAATACCAAAGTCTTTTGCAATATTACATAAAGTAAAACCATAACTAATCCTATATTTATATGAAAGAAAGGAATGTAATTTGTCAAGATAACAGACTATTCTTCAGCAACTACCAGCTTATTTAATAAAAAAAAATAACCTAAAGTTTGTAGATTTTGTAAATCTTCATGTTGTTGAAATAATCAGACCCTCCAGGATTTCGCGATGTTGCGATCGCAACTATTAACGCAAAATTAAGCAAACTCTGCGAAATCGCAACTTTTTGCAATTTTGCCCAAAACACTGCAACTTTCCCGCATCTTTAACCCAATATTTATCATTTCTAAAGTGATTTGCCACTGTTTCTGCAGTCTATTATCTTCTTTGTGGGTTTGTGTAGTGTGTAATACAAAATAACCCCAAATAACTCACGAAGAAGACATGCGACATGACGTCACATCCTGTTAACATCAGAATGTCGGGAGCATGCAGGAGCAGCGACCGAAGCCAAAATGTGCGCTGATGCTTCATATTTGCCCACAAAGATTTCAGCAAAGGACAGCACTTACCAGTTTCCTACCCAGCTGCACGAGAGTGGGGGGAAGCTGTTTTGCACGTCCTGCAGTGTAATCATCGAACATAAACACATCGACAAACACTTTGTGTCTGCAAAACATGTGAGGAGAGCTGCAGACGAGGGACAGTCTAGAAATGGTCATGAATGTCAATTTATAAGCTATCAAAGTCCTCAAATGAAGCACCTTTTGAGAATGTCAATGTTTGTTGGTAATTATCTTATAAAACTAGTAAGTATTTTTGGTTTATATATTAAAATTTATAGTTTTTTATTGATTTTAGTAAAAAAAAATCGCAACTTGCGAAAATGCCCCCCGAAATCAGGCATTTTAGCCCGCAACAATCACAAAAAATGCCTGCGAAATCCTGGAGGGACTGATTAATAAATAGAAACATGTTTTCAGACTGAGTCCAGAAACTGTTCCAAATCACAGAAAACAAGTCTGAAACTGAAACAGAGGAAACTGTGTGTTTAAAAAGGTAAAGATCAGAACTCATTAAAAAAGAAAAGATTTGTGTCAATTAGAGGAGTGCATTTAAGGAATTATTTTGATCATGAATTGAACACGTACCTAAATCTCTATAAAGATGTAAAGAATTACCTTTAATCTCTACAGGGCTGGGGTATAAATATTATGGTTTACAATATTATTTAATTACTTATTTGCAAATATTTATTCATTTGCTTATTTGCAGATGTTCAAGGACAGCTAAAATACCTTTGATTCCCACAAGCAAATGGTAACCATGATGAGGCAAGCTGAATCGTAAAAATAAAGTACAAGTCATCAACACGTATGCTCTGTTAGTCATCAAATATTTCACTGGTATAATAGCCTGGGCAAAGAAGATAGAAGTCACTAATATCAAGACAAGGAAAGAGGGTTTTATTGTACACTAAGAGAGAAGAGGGAGGCAGAGGACTAGTGAGCACCAGAGCCCCTATACAAGATGAAACAGGCAAGATCCTGGAGTGCACCTTGAAGAAAGCCTTCAATGATGAACTGCTAAATAAATGTATTAGACAGTAGAAACCCAATGTGGAAGAGGTGGATCCATCATGGAAAGATAAACTCTTGAATGACATGTACCACCTGCAGATTGAGAAAATAGCTAATATCAAAAAATCCTAAAAGTCATTAGCCATCATCTGTTTGTCAGTCTGGTTCTGGAAACCTGACAATATTTGTCGTTCTCCACCACTCTTGGTAGAGTCTCCCACTTTGACTGCAGTCCCTCCAGTGTAACAGGAAATATATTTTGAGCAGAGATCTACCTGTATACTATTACAGCCACTTGGATATGGCCCATATACACTTTGCCTGTCTGCATCTTACATCCTGCTATTATGTGCTGGACTGTCTCAGGGACATCTTTGCACAGCCTTCATCTTGGGTCCTGTCTGGTTTGATAGGCCCTAACCTCTAATGCTCTTGTGCTAAGAGCCTACGCTTGTGCTACCATGATTAGTGCCTCTTTGCTGTCCTTCAACTGAGCCCTCTCTAGCCAATAAAAATGAGAAGTTCAAGAAATACCAAGGGCTGAATGAGAAAACAGAGAAGATGTGGAAAGTCAACACCTCAGTGGTACCAGTGGTCACTGGGACACTCGGTGCTGTGACCTGCAAACTGGAAGAGTGGTTCCAGCAGATCCCGGGAACAACCTCAGAGTTTTCTGTCTAGAAGGGTGCAGTCCTAGGATCAGCTAAGATACTGCACAAAACCCTGAAGCAATTATTACAAAATTTTTTTATCATGTATTTTTTATGTAAATACAGCATTTCCCCTAAGTTTCTGGCCTTGAGTAGCTCCCATTTGCGGTCCACCAGCAAACTCTGAGCAGCCGGGACTCCAGGCAGGCTGTGTGACAAATTAGAGTAAGGGTAGTGCTAAGGCTAAGCCCCCAGTTCACCCCCAACCCGTTCACATTTCAACCAATTTTACTTATTCAGTGACACACCCACTGTGAAACAGACCTTGGTAATCGGCAACTTCATAGTCCAAATGTGGCACTAAGGACTCCAGCTACCATAATTCCCCTTTCGATAATACTGGGGAAAAACTGAACTATTAATAATCATAAAGATTCTGCAGTTGTGCACTGTTTGATACTCCTCGAGTTGTTAAGGATTTTTATGTTAACTATCTAGCAAAAAATCATAAAAAAAAAAATCTATGTATATTATTAAGTTTGTTGCTGAACAGTGAGTGGATTTATCAGTTAATATTTTCTGAACTTTCAGATCAGATTTTTTTTTTTAATTTGCGTTGATGGTTTTAATAAATGCCTCTTTTTAAACTCTCCACACAAAGACTGAACAAGTCCAAATTAAACAAAAGTCTCTAGTTTTCCTTCCAACTTTTCTCTTTTAGTGACAGCCATGCAGATTTCCTTCACTCATGGTATTGTACCTCTGTGGGATGGTGGCTTCTTTCTGCGAATGCAAAACTCAGGGTCAGGAACAAGGCACTTAATGCCATAAATACAGTGCTGGAAAACGTGCAAATAAAAACATTAATTCCATTATAATTTAACAATTAATCTGGATTGGGATCCATCCTGCAAATTCTGGGTCTGCCCAGGCTCTCCTTCCAGTGAGATGTGCTTGGAAAACTTCCAGAGGGAGGCACCCAGGAAGCACTCTAATCAAATGTCTAAACAACTTCAGCATGTTATCTTTAAAGCTAAGCCCAGCCACCCTATGAAAGAAGCTCATCTTAGCCACTTGTGTTTGGGATTTTGTTCTTTTGGTCATGATCCATACCTCATGACCATAGGTAAAAGTTGGAATATAGATAGACCAGTATATTGATAGCTTTGCCTTCGACTCAGATTTCTTTTCACCACCACATACCAGAATAATGATCTCATTTGTGGACAAGGCTCCTATCCATCAATTGCTACATCCTATTGCTTGTGAACAAGACTCCCAGAGTCATTATGTCTGATGATTGTTCTGTTTTGAATCATGCTAAGTACACTAATCTTAATGGGTCTCCTGTTGGAGGAGATAAAGACGTCCACACAAAGAACCTACAAAACACTGTCCACTCACCACAGTAGCTGCCAAAGCAATGGGCCAGCAGAGGAGCAGCACACCATTATCAAGATAAGTATGATTTAACAACACCAACCCACAATAGCTAAGGCAGACAATCAGCATTCACAAAAATATTAACAAACTCCTATGTGACAATGCCAATTTATGCTTGGGTTAATACAAAATTCCCTAAATGAGGACAAAAGAAAAGAGCCAGTCACAATGTTAAGAAGACACACATCATTACTGTCAAAACTGAAAAGCATTCCTAAAAACTCTAATAACATACAAAATTTAAATGGAAGAAACATTTACTCAGTTAAACAACATTGTAATTACTTCTACATCAACTACACTGACTGATGCTTTACATTCCTTACATTCCAGCTCACAATTAGCAACCAGTTCAACTGTAACTTTAAAGCCAACCTAATTGCAATGAAATCACCTACTGCTAAAGAGATAAAATGGATCACATGAACATTGCTTCTTAATAATAACTGTGGCTTCTTAATAATAACTTGATTTTGGCCTCCATCACAGAGGACTGGACATAAATGATCAGATTATCAGAGAACAGTTCAACCTATGTTTGGTTCAATCAATTCTAAAGCAAACATAAAATCCTCAGAACAAAAACAGCCAAATATAATGTTATTTGCATAACATCCAAATTTTTGGAAGAAAAACTTTGGCCAGTAGCTAATCAAAATAGCTGATACAGATGAGCATGGTCCACAAATAAAGAAATGACTCCTAAAAAATGCAAATGTTCTAAAGCCCCAAAGGCAATACCAACAGTGATCCCAGAAAAATACAATTTTGAAGAATTTGCTGTAGAACAATGGCATTGGAGTAAAAATGGAGAACTAAATAGTGCAACAAAAGAACTAATAATTTTCAGATTTTCACACTGAATGTAGATCTTTGTCATATTCTTGGAAACAGTGGGAGAAAATCTATCTGTACAGTGTACAGCGTTTACAAACATATTTCAGATTTTCCAAGTTTTTTTTCACAATTATCTTTAACTAGAAATGGAAGGACAACAGACAGAACAGAAAATATACTGTATTTTGGGGACTTGTCAAAATTGTTCTGAATAGGACCCAAAAATGCAAACTCACACGTGAACTCATTGAAAAGAATAGTTAAAAAAAAAAAACTCCACTTCCAACATCCTGCCAGCCTGGCTTCACTGCATCTCACATTTTCAGGACAGTGCATATTCCTGAAAGGTGTTTCATAAGACGCAACGTTATAAATTCTTAAGAAATCTCTTATTTGTCTGAAAATTACTGCAATATACTCAGATAGTCATGTCTACATGTGGAATCACATTATTATACTTCAAAATTCTCAGTTTCAACGGCATTTCAATCAAAAAAGCTAACTGCCATTTTATACTAAATAGAGCTAAATAAATAAATTAATATAAAATACATTATTCATTAAAAAAATACCAAAATATTCTCAGATGATCAAGTCTACATCTGCAATAATATGCATTTATCTCCAAGTTCCTAAATGAAATGCTTCTTCTATAGTAAATTGTTCAATGCCATTTTATGTCACACATGGCCAAGTAAATAAATTCATGGAAAATAATAATACATAAACAAATGACCAAAATATTCTCAGATAGTAAAGTGTACATTTGGAATTATACATTTGTATTTAAATGTCCCTAGTTTCATTCCTGTTTCAGGAAAAAAAAAATGTTAAGTCTAATTTTATTCCACAATGAGCCAAATAAATATTCATAAAAAATCCGTAACTCTTCAAAAAATTACCAAAATATTGTCAAATGACCATGCCTATATGTGGAATAATATTCTTTCATTTCTATTTTCCTGCATTCTCTATGAAAAATTGCTAACTTCTCATTCTCATCTAGCTAATACGCAAAAAAATCATTAAAAATTTAAACTTTATCATAAGATTTCCCAAATATTCTCACCTCACCATGTATATATGTAGAATAATGTTTGCACTTTATGAAATCTCCACACTCAATGGCTTTTGCACAAGAAATTGTTAACCTTCATCGTAGCAGTGCTAGTCATACTGAAATATATTGAGAAGTTTATTAAAAAATCCATGCCTCAAAAAAAATCTCAAAATATTCACAGATGACTATTATCATGTCCATTATTTGCCCAAATTTTCCAATCCACCATAGTCTAAAACTTTTAAAAAAACAAAACAAAACTGCCCATTTCGGTTAGCATTTATAATTATTAATTTATTAAACACAAAGGGGCGCTCAAATCCGAATGTAAGTAGGCTAGATCTGAACAGAGTGCCAAATTTCAAGTTATTTGGCCAGAGTCAGAGCTGCTACTGCTAGCATGAGTTACAAACTTCATAAATAGTAATGGCACGCTTTAATATAGAGCTGAGAATTTGGATCAGCACTTTTAGGGTGTATGCAAGGAGCATATTCTGTACATCTTAGCCTTTTAAATTCAACAAGTGATCTTTTGTGAATTTTTTTAAAAGTTAAAGGCTAGACATACAATTTTGCACATCAGCCACGCCCACTTCCACCAATCATTACCATATTGATAACATAGTTTCAGGGTTGTATCTTGAAGATACCCACCATGTTTCATGTAAGTCCATTCAGCCATTTCGGCAGTATAAATTTTGTCTACTTATGAAGCTGATTTGGCCAAGTTCAAAGCTCAAAAGTTAGATAGCCTATTAGCCACGCCCACTTCATTATAATATTCAAGATATCATCTTAAGATGAGGTCTTGATCATCTGTACCAAGTTTGGTGTAAATCCGTCAAGTGGTTATTCAGATATAACCTTTTTGAAATTATAGCGCCCCCTATCGGTATAACTGCATAAAATTTATTACAAAGTGGCAACATCTCATCCACTATTGGGATCTAAATGCATTTTCCATAATCTTGAAGTATGGCGGAGATATTCATAGTTAACTGTTGTGCTAGCTAGCGCTAAAGTGTTTGGTATTGCGTCACTCGCACAAAATTCAAAAATTTTAAAACTTTTTAATCATCGCTTTAGCAGATCATTTATAGATTTTATGTACCAAGTTTCACATTGATCTAGCTTATAATGTGGGAGTAGTATTTGAAAGTACGTTTTGCCTTTAAAGGCATAACAAAATCTATAGCAAAAAATCTAGTCAGGCAGAAGTGGGCGTGGCCAATGTAAAAGTGATGCAGAATCATCCAAACTTAAGGTCCCATCAAGATTTTGAGTGTAGGACTTGCGGTTTAGGAGTTATTAGCAAAACTCATTGTCCTTTGCTATAGCGCCCTCTAGGTATGGGACGATATGATTTTTTTTTGTCTGAGTAGCAGTAGGGTTTTTCTATCAGACTCCCTGGTTGGCTTTTCCCGAGCAGTTTCTGGTTTTCTGGCCAACGCATTTTACCAGAGAAGTTGTACGGATGAAAAATCCGTACAAAAACAATAGGGTTCCCTGCTCCGCTGGGAGCAGGTCAATGGCCATCCGCTCACTTCCGCGGGCTTGGAACCCTAACTAACAAAACAACCAGTCCCTCCAGGATTTCGCGGGCATTTTTTGTGATTGTTGCGGGCTAAAATGCTTGATTTGCCCCTAACTCTGCGGAGCATTTAGGAAAATGCCCCGCGGAGTTAGGGGCGTCTAGCTCACAGCTGACCCGAAACAGGAACGCTAATGTCGGCCAGCCGTTATCTGCCGGCCCCTTCTCTTACGCGCGGTGGAACGGCTGGCCGACATTCGGGTTAGCCATGAGCTAGACACCGCTAACACAGCGGAGCGCGAATATCCAACATCCAACTTAAAACTAACTTCACTGCTGTGTTTTGCTTAAATCTTTGTGGACAAATGTGAAGCATCAGCGCACATTTTGGCTTCGGTCACTGCTCCTGCACGCTCCCGGCATTCTGATGTTAACAGGATGTGACGTCACATCTCTTCCCTTCATGAGTTATTTGGGGTTATTTTGGTTGAAGTTGCGGGAAAGTTGCGGTGTTTTGGACAAAGTTGCAAAAAATTGCGATTTCGCGGGGTTTGCTTGATTTTGCGTTAATAGTTGCGATCGCAACATTGCGAAATCCTGGAGGGACTGAACAACCAAAAAACCCACACATTAAACAAAACATAAAAAACCCAGGATCATGATAGAGAGAGCCAGCAAGTTGATTCAAAAGATAGTGTGACTTTTAAACACAAAAAAGCATAAAATTAACATCAGATGTAATTATAGTTCAAAAGGAAAAATGCTTATTGTGCAGAATATTATATTACAATATTATTCCTTTTTATGTTAATTTGCTGCTTGTAAAGTAACATTAGAAGTTTGATGTTATCAGTCAAGTTTTTTTAAGGGAAAGAAGGGCATTGCAAAGACAAACTTGGGCCCCTGGACATATATGGCATGTGTTTGCACTTGACAGGTGAGTGCTCAGATGCTAGTGATGTATGGACAAGTGTGGTTCAGTTAGTACATTTTATCAGTGTACTAACTTCTCTGAAGATCACTTATAGTTTATAACCACCAGTTATAAAAAGTTATTTGCTGCAGAGGCAGGATTATTTTTCTTCAGTAGAATTAGGTCTTGCTTTGATTCAAACCTACCACTAGGCTGCCTTTTATTAAAAGCTGTGGTTCTGTGATTGTCTGACTCTACTCTGAAGGCAATGAGTTAAATAGTCTCAGATGACCAGCATTTCAAACTAAAGTTAGAACCTGATGCTAATCTGGTTTGAGGGCAAGTTCAGAAGACCAATCATAATGATGAAGAAGAGGAAAATTGTCCAAAACAAACTAAAAAAGGCCCAAAAATACAAAATCTAATAAAACTCAAAAGTCATTAAAGCATGATTAGATCTAATTATTAATATTCCGTATTTTAATGATTAAGGTTCTGCAGGTTGTTATTGAGATATAAGAAAATGATTTAACTTTATTCTTTCAAAAACAGTCACTACACTTTCAAATTGCCTGTTTTTACACTAAATGGAGAACAACAACAACAAAAAGATTCAGTTTAGTGAATGGATTTGCTATAAAAATACATTTTTTATTATTAAATGAGATCAGTTGACCCATAAGCTTAATCAGCCTCTAAAACATTTTAAAAGCTCAATGTGGAAATACACAAATGTACAAACACATTTTTTTGAAGCACATTTGAGGCAGTTTGGTGAGCATAACAAGCTCAAAGTTATTGATACTTTATGAACAAACACTAAAGAAATATTTAAATAGTTCAAAGGTAGTTAATAATATAAATATTGTTGGTTCTAAAAACCGTTAATAAGAACAAACTTCAGAACGATCAGCTTCTGTTTTTGGCTACAAAAAGTACCAGAGCCAACTATCTAGGGATCCCTTTTTTTTCAGCCACCTAGGGAAAGTTTACTCCAGGCTGTTGGAAGGTTCAACTGATTGTCGAACCTTGGATTCAGGGGGAGGAGTGTTGCTTTCATCCAGGTAATGGAACAGTGGACTAGATCTTTACCCTTGGAGAGTTGCAGAGGGGGACATAAAAGTTTGACTCTTAAGTCCACATTTGTTTTGTGGATGTTGTACCAAAAAGATAAGGGAGTCAGAAAAACCGAGCTTGTTGAGTTTTAACAATTTAATATAAAATAAATGTCAAGCTGAACATCCCAGGGATGAGACAGATCTGAGCTGCAGAATTTGTCTAACCCCAGATTATCAGAGAGTGCGTTTTTGAAAAAGTTTTATTAGTAAGACATAACAACTCCACCAATCTCGTCATAACTGGAAGGCCATATCACTTCGAGCGTAGCATGACTATACAGGACATGCACTATATAGGACAATTCTGTTACATTTAATGAAGACATCTCAGAGAGATTATCAGTGTCTTATCAGTGAATCTTTTGTCCAAAAACATTGATTGATGGAATTATCTTATGACAAGTGTTCCCCAGGTGTTTTTGTTGTGCCGGGGTTGATTTTTAAAGACTATCCTGTCAAACTTGTTCCTTGTGTGGGTTGGTAGTAGAAAGGAGAATGTCAGGTTTGCAAACCTTAGTATCTCTCCGCTTTGAAGATGATGTGGTTCTTTTGGCATCTTTAGGCATGGCTTACATATAGTCTAATATATGCAACCAGTGAGAAGATGTGGGCTTATAAATTATATCTTCATAGTCTCAGATGGACAAAAATGTGGCAGACACGATGTGACTCTAAAGTAAAAACCCAACTTTAGCTTCAGTTTTTTTTTTTTTTACCAGATGTTCAATATGGGGAGCAAAGGCCAGGGCATCATCAATAAGAAAACCTAAGTAGTAAAACAGTAAATCAATAGTAAACTCGAAGTACTGTGAGTCTACTTAGATCTGAGAGCCCTAAAAGGTAGATGCTTCCTTCACCCCCTTTCAAACTATCTGTCCTATCAGTCCAAAATATGAACATTTTGGTCCTCAAAAGAGTGTCCATTATCCTTGAGGTGTAGGTGAACAGCTGAGTCCTGTTCTGAAGAGTTGGCTCTCTCCTGTGTTGAGCCATGCATCTGTGGAGAAGCTGTTTGGTTTCTCTAATATAGATTTCTGGACATTCCTTGCTGGACTGAACTGCATACACCACACTGCTTAGTTTGTGTATGGGTGCTTTGTCCTTAGGGTGGACCAACCTCTGTCTGAGAGTCCTGAGACTGATGGTTTAAGAGGGGGTTGAAGGAAGTCATCTATTGCCCCTTTTCCACTGGCTCTACTACAGAAGCCCCGCTCTACTCGGCCTGGCTCGGCTCGACTCTAAAAAGTCAGAATTATCGTTCATACTTTCTTTTGCTATACCACATGTTATCGTATGAATGCTGAGTCAGCATTCACACTATTGTTTTATGGAGGGGTTTTCTGTACTATATTTGCATCTAACTACTTCTGCATACTCTGTGCAGTTATACATTTTCATATATCAAAATGTTAATCTTCTTCAGTAGATGACTGCTATGACTTGTTTTTTTTTATAAAACTTTTTACCTTTTCAAAATATTTTACTTTAAAATTTCCCCATTAAAGTACATTGAGATCTCTATAAATCGTTCATAAACATTGTTCATCTTAAAATTTACTATAGCACACTTTTGCTAATATTACTACTACTAATACTACTACAAGTAATGCTAACTCTACAAATACTAATTCTACTAATTATCTAATGCTAGGAGTACTACTGCTATTGTTAGTTCTACTAATGCTAATGCTAATTTTACTACTGTTTTTGGTAATACCACTAATGCTAATTCTACTAATACTAATGTTAGTTAAAATCTAATGTTCCACTAAATTTAGCTAGGCCTTTGCTACTCGCTAACCTTTTGCTACTTTTAGATTTTTGTCAGCCATTTGCTACTTTTAACTTTTAGCTAGCATTTTGCTTGCTTGGTTAACATGTTGCTACTTTTCAGTCTTCAAAGTGTTTTGCTACTTTTAACTAGCATTTTATTACTTTCAGTTTTTAGTAGTGTTTTGGTTTTTCTGGCTAGCATTATGCTTTTTTAGCTTTTAGCTACCATTTTGCTTTTTTATTTAAAATTTGCTACTTTATAGTTCAATAATAACAGTTTGCTATTTTAGGAAGCATTTTGTTACTTTTAGACTTTGGTAGCATTTTGGTTATTTAGGCTAGCACTAGGCTAATTTTAGATTTCAGATAGCATTTTTCAAATTTTTTGCAGAGTTTACAGTGTTGCCAACTTAGCCACTTTGTCCCAATATTAAGCGAGTTTTCAGAACCCGCAAGTTTTTGGTTTTTTTTTAAAAAGCAACTAGCCACAAATGTAGCAACTTTTCCTTTTTCTGATGCTATTGGAGACTTTTGGAGACTGCTGTGAAAGCAAGTATAGTGCTTTCCAACAAGCAGTGGGTGAAGCTGAGGGTCCGTCCCCCGTCCCAAAGCAGTCACAGGTCGCTCAGTTCTCACACAGATTCCGTCTCAGCTTCAGTCAGAGCAGGAGATATTCAGCCCACTGCCACCAGACTGCTAATGAATCGTGCATGCACGAGGCAGTCATCTAATTAGTCAGCAATTCATTGCGAGATGTAAATGTAAAGTAAAATTTTCTGTCTAAAATAATTTGTTGCACTAAAATAACTTTGAGTGTCTGTTCTGGGTCACTTCTACTGGTCCCAAGCCTGGATGAAGGAGGTGGGTTGGAATTGTGACATTAAATACAACAAGATATGACAGAAGAAAACTCAATTGTAGTTCTAAACATTTTTAGGTATTTTTTTTATCTAGATTTTGTCTGTCCCACAATGTTATTCCTCTCTGCCCAACTATAAAAAAATAGGAACTGATGTCATTTAGCAACTTCTAGTGACTTTTAGGACAGCCAATAGCTACTTCCCTTACTGTAAGTGTCGCTTTAAGCTAGCATTTTGCTAAATTTAGCTTTCAACTCATTTTCAGCTTCTTCAGCAAATTTTAGCAAAATTATTCAGAATTCAGCATTCGCAATACATTTTTGCAGAAAATGTAGTTTTAGTTAGTTTTAGCTTGTTTTGAAGTTAAATCACAAGCGGTGGTAGCTAATGCCTCCCTTCCACACAGGTTAAATTAATTTTATGGCAGGCTTGAGACTTTGAATAATAGGGACAAAAAACACACTCTGGTGACTATTTTTTTAATGATGCTATGGCTCCCACATTTCGAGTCCTTCTAGTTTAAAATTTTTCTCTTATTTAAGAACCTTTATTATTATGGTACAAAAACACATTTATCCAACTTTAAAAAGAAGAAATTAGCCAGCAAATAGAAATAAATACATTGTGTCATAGGTTTCATAAAGTGCACACATTTCAGAGTCAAACAAATCAGGGATGAGTATCTAAAAGTAGCATCCATGCTCCACTATTCTCTGCAACACTGAAATCTGTGCAGCTTCAGCTCTCAGCCTGTCGCCTTGCTGCTCACCTGGTTGTACAGGGCACAGATGTGCAGCGCTGTGTTTCCTGAGGCATTCTGGGCGCTCATGTCTGCTCCATAGAACAGCAGATGTTCCAGATGTTGCACGTGGCCGTGACGGCAAGCCTGCACACACACACACACATTGGTTCACAGTAGAATAAAGCCTTCTTTGTGAGAAGAGGTGGAGTACAATGCTTTGAACACTAGAGGTCAGTCTGCTGCAAAGATGATGACGAGCAGCTTGTAACCTCATCTTGAACCCAGTCATGGAAAGAACATCTGTTTGCAAAATGTTATCAAATATAACATACAAATACAGAGAAATTGATCAGAAGTGAACAGACAGAGAATAAGAGAAAGGATTGTATGTTTAAGATTCAAGTTTAAAATTTAAATTTCAATAATGATGTGAAATATGGTGACAGATTTTTATGTAGGTTGTTGATCATCCAGTTTCCCTATAACATATTATAATTGTTACAGTGTTTCCTTTTTATTTCTTTTAGCTAAAACTTACCCAAACTGTAGAAGTTGGGTGTATTTTATTCTATAAGCAATAAATATACCAATCTAGTTAGTTTGAAAACAAGAAATAAGGTCAGAGTGTTTCGATAATGTGTTCCAAATTTTTCACTGAATTCAAAATCCTAAATGCACTTTAAAAAAGATTTGACAGAGACACGCAAGTTTTTGATCTGTGGGCGGAAACCTGAGTATCTGGTGAAATCTCAGGTATGCATGAGAATGTGCAAGGTACACAAGTATGGATGCAACTGAGTTTTCAACTTGCAACCTTTCTGCTGTGAAGTGACAGCCCTGGTCACCAGTCATAAGGATTTTTTTGTTGCCAGCAGCTAAAAGGTGAAGGCGTATGATCATGTTTTTGCCTTTCTCTAAATGGATCAGTGCAATATATAGAGCTATGGGGAGAGCATCCTCGGTGGATCTGTTTGCCCTGTATGCATACTGACAGCCTACCACCTGCCTTTGATGTGATGTGAGATCAACTTCTCAAAGCACTTCATAATGGCATGAGAGCAACTGGTCTGTAGTGTTTCAGGTTCCAGAACTTGCTATCTTTTCTGGCACAGGAAAAATGATAATTGATTTCAGACATGGTGGTATGAAGGCCTGTTACAAGGTGTTAAAATCTTTTGTAAATACTCCTGCAAGCTGGTCAGCACAGTACTTTGCCTTTCTTGGGCTGACTGACCTTAACACAAGTTTCACTTCATGTGTCAAAGGATGGTGGAGGCAGTGGGTCTGTTGTTGCTCTTGTAACCTCAAACCGAGCAAAGAAGTAGTTTAGCTCCTCAGTCAGTAATGCATCAACATACAGTAGATAGTGCTGTTATTGCTACCTTTAAAGTTAGTTATTTGCTCAATTCCCTGCCACATCCTGTTTGGGTTGTTATCAGCCAGTTGGTCCTTAGGCTTCTTTTTGTAGACCTTTGTCTCTCAGATGCCTCTCTTTAGAGTGGTTCTAGTAGAGCCGTACAGCTCCTTGTCCCCTAACTGGAAGGCAGCATCATGTTTTTTCAGGAGTCTTTTGACCTTGCTAGTCATCCATGGTTTCTGACTGGGAAGTATCCTGATGCATTTTTTTGACTGTGACATTGTCAACACAGTGCTTGATGTAAGACAGGACAGTCGCTGTGTGTTCTTCCAAGTAATCTTGTGAGAAGACATCCTCGTCAGTCTGCTCAGAGCAGTCCTGGAGCTAATAATTTCTATTTGTCAGCAGTGTGTTTACTCAAAAGAAGATGTGGCTGTATGAAGGAGAAGGAAGTGATGTTGCTCCACTCTGTTGCATACATAAAAGAATAAATATTGCTTTTGTTGCAGAAAAAAATAATGTATGATGATTTGTGCAGACAGGAGGAGTTAAGTTTCTAGATCTTGTTGAGCTGAAGTATGATGATCATGTTGCTAAAAATCTGAGGTCTTAACATATGCTTTAGCTGTGTGATAAAAATAAAAAATAAGGCAGGAGGCTCCTGGGAGAAATACTAATTGAGCTGCAGAAGTGCTTCTTCACCTTGACAGAGAAATGAGGTAAGATGATCATCATAAAAGTTATAAAGGCCAAAACACAAAACTGATTAAATTGAAGGCCTAGCATTCCTTGAAGGAATGCATATTGTCCACCACTTTTCAAGCCAGAGTTTTTATTTGATCTCTTCAAGACAGAGTTGTGATTCGCTCAAAACTTGAAAATGATATTATGTGCAATCCCATGCAATATTGTGAGATCTTGCAAACTGTGTTAGTTCGTCGAGTATAAGTTGTGAATGACTCTCAGCAACTACCACAACAATTCTTAGCTTCATATCTGGAAAACTGATTGGCTTACAGTGTTTTTTATGTTTTCCAAGGTAAGATGGCTGTGAAGGACTTCTTGAATTGTGTTGACTCCAAATGTAATTAATTTGTAGATGTACATCCAATTGTTATCTCCTGGGAGTTTCATTCAAATTTGTCCAGTGCTTCATGTGATATTTTGCTAAAAGACAAGCAGAGTTAATTCCAAATAGTTAAAGGCAACTTTTTACCACTCTGAATTATGTGTTGGGGATCAGTTTCAGTTACTATCTTATCAAATTTTATGTTAATATATGTAAAACTGACTGAGTTATAGCCATTTATCTGTATCTAAGGCCAGTTAGCTGTGATGGCCATCTTGAATTTGGTTGACTCTTAAAATTAATCAGTTGTACAGATACATTCAGTGATTCTGTTCTGAGGTTTATTAAATGTCATCCAGTGGTTCATGAAATATTTTAGGAACAAAGACAAATGCAGAAGAGCAAATATTTTATTACTGTCACGACTCTGTCTCCTGCCATGCCCACATTGCCATGCCACGACCTCATCACAGCAATCGTTCACACCTGTTGCCACTAGCATAAAGGCTCTCCCCTTCCTTTCAGTCTCTGCCAGATTATTGAAAGGTTCGCCCGGTAGATATCCAGCAATTCTCTAAGTTCCATGCCTGTCTTGTGTTTGACCCTTCGCCTGTTTCTCAACTCTCGCCTCTTGCCTGCTCCCCGTTGGAGACCATCTTGGATTCTGACCTTTGATAAAAGACCCTCGCTCTGTTCTCTGGCTCTGGCTCTCTGGATTATCCCCTATTGGATTTGATCGCAGTTCTCTGACTACCCGGTTTCGACCTCCTGCCTGTTCCTGGACCCCTCTGTTGGCTTAGTGCTCACTCAGAGCTCAACTCCCGCTCCCTGCTCCCAGTGCTCGACTCTCTTACCTGTTCTGGCCCAGGTTCGGCTCCACTACGTGAGTGCTATCTCCATTTCCGTCTTAACCAATAAAAGGTTAAACCTTTGTCTTTGTTTGCTTGGTTTGACTCCATCTAAGCCCAGTTCTGACAATTACTTACCTTTACATTTCATTAAAGCTAAACCTTGCCTTCACTTACACATGAACATTGTAGAAAATGTAAAACCATCGCAGAGCATCTTTACTGTAACAGAAAAACCTCTTTGGTTTGATGTTGCGTGTAAAATACTGAGACTGTCAGCTAATCAGTTTGTGGAGAAGAACTGAATGAACAGGAATGAGGAGAAAATAGATTCAAAGCTGACCGAGGGGTTTTTGCTATTAAGTGATGAATTTCTGCATTTTTATAACTTGTGTTTAAGTTGGTTAACACAATTTTCCAAAACACTGTTAGAGAAACAAGTAGAATTTTGACCAAGTGAACCAGCAGAAGCCGGTCTGCTGCTCACTTGACAGCTGATGTTATCGCTGCTGAAACCAGACAGATGGGGGATGGCTGAGGTTTTTTGCAACTCAACAGGCAGAGGGATAAGCAGTCTGATAAAGCCGATGGCTTGAACACACAACACTATGGAGACACTCACAGTTTGTCGCTGCTGCAGGGCACCTCTGTTTAAACGGCTTTATCTACTTCAATGGTTAACAGCTGCCAAGATGGTCCCCCACAGCTGGGGAGGGCCAGGGGTTTGTCCTCCCAATTTAAGCTGTTTCTGACACCCAACAGAAATATACCCTGTGTGTTTGTGTGTGTGGGTAGGTATGCGTGTGTGTCTATTTGTAACTGACCTGGTGAACTTCCTGCCAACCGTTTTCATCTTGGCAGCAAACGGAGGCGTGTTGGTTTAGCAGCAGCTCGCAGCAGCCGGGGTCCCCCCCAACCACCACACTGTGGTACAAAGGAGTTAGACCACGACTGTCCTTGTAGTCCGGAGAGGCCCCCAACTCGAGCAGAGTCTGTTTGGGGAGCAGGTCAGATGGGGGTAAAGAACAGGGAGAAGACAGATCAATGAACAGCTCTTTCTAAAGAAAGTATTTTTATCAAAAAAGTAAAAGAAGTACATGAGGAATAATGAGAGCTGCATTCCACTTAGAGGATATTCAGGTTTTGCACATATTTAACTAGGACTGAAATATAGCCTTTGTTGATATACCTGGTCTTTTTTTCTTTCAAGTCAGTATGAAAAAAATGGTAGCAGTGCATATTACAGTTCAACTTTTACCTAGGATTTACCTGTTACTTACAGGATACAAATGTGGTACTTAAGAGATACTGATACTTACATTTGCTTCTTTTAGCTTTTAGCAAGCCATTTGCTAACTTTAGCATTTAGGTTTTGTTTTAGTATTTTTACTTTTTAATTAGCCATTTTCTTTATTTACCTTTTTAGCTAGCATTTTACTAATTTTGTCTTTTAGCTTTTGTGTCTTTTAGCTTTAACTAGTGTTGTGCTTTTTTCCCCTTTCAATCTTGTGTTAGTTTTAGCTTTTGTTTTGTTAGTTTTAATTTTCAACTAGCTTTTTTAGCTTTTAACTAGTTTTCTTTTACTTTTAGTTAGAATTTTGCTAATTTTGGCTTTTCACTAGTGTTTTGTTCTTTTATCTTTAAGCTAACGTTATGTGTTTTAGTCTTAAGAACTCAGTTTCTGCGTGTTCAACAAGTTTTAGCAGTCATTCAACACTCACACTGCATTTTGACAGAAAATGCAATTTTTCTAGTTTTGTCTGCTTCATGTTTCTATGATACCTCTCCCTGGGCTGCCACCTTATCGTGGTGGAGGGGTTTGAGTGTCCCAATGATCCTAGGAGCTATGCTGTCAGGGGCTTCACGCCCCTAGCAGGGTCACCCAAGGCAGACAGGTCCTAGGTGAGGGGTCCGACGAAGTGCAGCCCAAAGACCCCTTATGATGAGTAAAAATATTGGACACAGTGTTCCCTCGCCCGGACGCGGGTCACCGGGGCCCCACTCTGGAGCCAGGCCTGGA
>NC_051444.1:32453208-32454961 GCF_001649575.2 Kryptolebias marmoratus
GGACTATGTTTCTCTGCTGGCCTGGGAACGCCTTGGGATTCCCCCGGAGGAGCTGGCCCAAGTGGCTGGGGAGAGGGAAGTCTGGGTCTCCCTGCTTAGGCTGCTGCCCCCGCGACCCGACCCCGGATAAGTGGAAGACAATGGATGGATGTTTCTATGATAAATCAAGTTATGAGGGTTAAATGTTTATCTGATTTCATTTTTTTTGGCTAAATTCTTTATGTGAGGTAATCTCAAGCACTTCACTATCACTCCACTCGATTGCTTTGCTGCTTGTCTTTTTCAAGAGTAAAAGCTTTTCAGTCTTCCAAAAAAACTCAAACTGATTAAAACTGCCAAATCTGACAAGACTCAACAAGACAAACAAGTTGCTTATTCATAAAAGTGCTTTGTAAGAATAGAAGGTAATTACTTTGGTTTCCCAATGACATTTGACAGAACAGCTCTTACCATACCAAAACAAACTTCATTCCTTTATCAGATTAAATGACTTTGTTTCAGCAAATATCTTCAAATACAATCTGAAAACTGTCTGCATGCATGCAATTTAATAACAACAAATCCACAAATTGGCAGGGGTAATTGTTTTGAGAAAGAGTGATGTTTGTTTTACCATGAGCATGATCTGGTTCTTGGAGCGAGCAGCTTTGTGTAGGCCAGTCATGCCATCTTTGGCCCTGAAGTCCAGATGAGCTCCTCCATTCTTCAGCACCTTTATCATCTCCACTGTGTTGTCCAGCTGAGCTGCGAATGTCAGTGGGCTTTCTGACAAAATGTACAACAAAAAGAAGATTTTAGAAAAATATCAACATACATCTGGATCAAAAATCAGGAACCGAATCAGGTAGCAGAGGACAGATGTTTCAAAAACATTTCTTCTAATAATTGCAGCAGTGTATGTCCTGTTTGTCTTGAAGTGGCCCAATGACCAATCTAGGGTGTACCCCGCCTTTTACACAATGAACACTGGAGATAGGTACCAGCTGTCCCACAACCCGGAAAAGAAAAAGCGGGTAAAAAGAAAATGGTTGAATAGAACTGCAGCAGTGTTATTGAATTTGAAGGTGATAATGTTTTTGTCTATGTCTGCACGTTTGTCCATTTGTCTGAAGCATCATGGACATACCTCCTGAATAAATTTGAATAAAACTTGCAAAAGAAAAACAAAAGAAACATCTGGATGAACATCTACAATTGATTAACTTTTGGAGTCAATCTAATTCAAGATAGCTGCAACGGTCAACTGACCTTAGAAAACAGAAAATCGATATAACTCAGCCAGTTTTAGAGATATTGACCAAAGGTTTTGTGTAGTTCTAGCTAAGACTCATTTACAACATATTCTGAATGCTAATATGTTGTGAATTGCATAGGACCTCTGTTTAAAGTTTTGCCAATAACTATTTGCTGTCAACCTTGTCTTACTGTTTTCAAAGTATCTTATGAAGCACTTGACAGATTTTAATGAAATTTCCAGGAAATATTTATTGAATATACATTTACAGTTTCATTATGGAAGCCAGTACAATTTAAGGTGTCTACCAGGGACTTGCGGTCAGGGGAGGCAGGTGAGGCAGAGCCTATGTCATCATGACAAGAAAAAAAAAAATCATAACATAAAATGAATATTAATATTTGTCCACTGATCTTTATGTATGAGTAATTTTCGAACATTTTTATGGTCCAAATCGCATTTTTATAGTCAAAATCGCTGAAATTGCATATTTCCTGTTCAAATATGAGGGTGAAACGC
>NC_051444.1:32455289-32457276 GCF_001649575.2 Kryptolebias marmoratus
AGTCACGTGCACTGCTGCCAGCTGTTAAGTTTTGTTTTGCTCCATCGGACTGCCAAAACGGTAATTGTAACATTTTTTTCTTATCTTATCCTTAATACTACTATGTGTGCGCGCAAGCGTGTGTGAGTGAGTGAGTGAGAGACGGGGGGAGAGAAAGAGAGAGAGAGAGAGAGAGTGTGTGTGTGTGAAGAACGCTGATGAGATATGAAATAACCATCAGCCAATTGAATAAGCTACCCTTTTGGATTTATATATTTGTAAATCTGACTCTCAGTGCCTCACCAACCATGAACCTCACCGCACGTCACTGGTGTCTACCATAGCCTACTCAGCTTACAAACTACAATAACTGCTTTAACTCACTCAATTTTACAGATATTGTGCAAAAATGTGGTGTAGCAGTAGCTAGGACTGATCCATAACACATACTCCAAGTCTTACTTCTTGTATAAGATCTTTGCTTAAAACTTGGGCATTAGCTTTTAGAGTCAACACTGTTAGTCTTTTAGCAAAATATCTTATGAATCACTGAACAGAGTTTTATGAAACTCTTACACAGTTTCACCTGAATGTACATGAACAACTGATTAACTTTTGCAGTCAGTTAAATTCATGATGGTTTCCACAGCTAATCGACAGTAGCTGACACAAAAATGGGTATAACTCATTCAGATTTACAGATATAGATATTTCATGAAATTAAACTGTGTTGAGAAATGATTCTGTTGATTTTCACTAGCTCAACATGATAGACAGGTTAGCCTCGATTTAAACCCCCAGCAGCAAAGCACACAACTCTAGGGACTAAAACAGAACATGTGGTTCAAACATCTGAACACATCATGCAGGAACAGTGTGCTTAAAGTTAAATATTTGTTTATTTCTGCACCAAACAACTGCAGGCAAAACAAGATACCCAAAGCCTGGTGAGTCTTTATTTATTTTACTGTGCAGATCAAAATAAGCATCTGGTGCAACTAAAATCAGGATATACCATAAAAAAGAAGATTGACTCAAGGCTCAACTAGTGTTTCTTTTCCATCTAAACAGATCCAGAGGGTCCATCCATCCATTTTCTTTACAGCTTTTTCTTTCTAGGCTAAGGGGCAGCTGGCGCCCATCTCCAGAGGCCATTGTATGAGAGGTGGGGTACACCCATGACTGGTCACAGGTCCATCCCAGCCACAGACAGACAAACAATTCACACTTTCACTCCTAACAACAATTTAGTGTTACCAATTAACCTAACATGCATGTTTTTGGTCTGCGAGAGGGAACAAAAGTACCTACAATAAATGTACAAGGGCTTGGGGAAAACATGTAAACTCCATACAGAAAGTCAGGAGACAAACCTGTGACTTTCGGTGTAAGGCAACAGCGCTAACTATTGCTCTGCTGTATAGTGCTGTGTCATACATGAACGAGTCGTTCAAATGAACAAATCTTTTGAGTGAACAAACTGAACCAAATCACTTTATTCATTGATTCGTTCGTTACTTAGTTCAGTTGTGTTCGGTGGGAGTGGAATTTCCGCGTTCTGTGACTCTCTCACAGGACGTAAATCTAAACTTTTTTTTTTTTATTGAATGTTAAAGCAATAACAAAAATAACAACAACATACACCAACAAGTCAATAAAGAAACAATGTAAAAAAAAATAACACATCTCCTAATATTAACAACTTTCAATTGGTAACAAGATTTAAGCAATATTAAAACAAAGAAATCTTAAATTAAATCATAAAAAAAGGGGGACAACTAACTGAAACTCCTCCATTAACTCATATAGTGGTGGTGGTCCCCTTATTTAAAAAGGGGGACCGGAGGGTGTGTTCCAATTACAGAGGGATCACACTCTTAAGCCTCCCTGGTAAGGTCTATTTGGGGGTTCTGGAGAGGAGGGTCCGTCGGATTGTCGAACCTCGGATTCAGGAAGAGCAGTGTGGTTTTCGTCCTGGCCGTGGAACACTGGACCAGCTCTATACTCT
>NC_051444.1:32458312-32492732 GCF_001649575.2 Kryptolebias marmoratus
GGAGGAGGCCCCGGGGAAGACCCAGGACACGCTGGAGGGACTATGTTTCTCTGCTGGCCTGGGAACGCCTTGGGATTCCCCCGGAGGAGCTGGCCCAAGTGGCTGGGGAGAGGGAAGTCTGGGTCTCCCTGCTTAGGCTGCTACCCTGGATAAGCGAAAAATTGATGCATGGATGTATAGTATGGCTCTATTGTTCCACAGTGGAAGTTGTATTTGAACATTAACTTCCACTGTAACAAAACTTGTTGATGGAAAGAAGAGAGTTGAAGAGGGAGTTTAGATAATTCAAAATCACATTTCAATAACAACTCAATACCTCCCACTTTTTGAAATACAAATGTAGACACCGCAAATCAAATGAGATCTCCATTTTTTAAAAGAGACTGCAGCCATCTAATTTTTAAATTAGATTAGATTAAATCTTTTTCTATTCATAATTTCAAAATCAATTGCGTTAATACCACCTTCCTCATAATTTTTTTTAATCAAATGTCTTTTATTAACATAATGGTGTTTGTTTTTCCAGATAAAGTTAAAATTTATTTTGTTAACCTGTTTTAGGAGATTTGGAGGGACTGCTAAGGAATATGCAGGACATGTCAGTCTAGATAACGATTCAGTTTTTGTTAATAATATTCTACCAAACAACATCAAGTCTCTTTGAAGCCAATTATTCAAGGTCTTTCTACATTTATCAATATTGGCTTTACATTTAGTAATCCAAATTTCTAAGTACTTAATCTCATTTTTAACTGAAATATTGGAAACTGAAAATTCAGAATAGGTATGAATGCTCATAATTTCACATTTATTTATATTTAGCTGCAGCCCTGAGGCTTTAGAAAACAACCCTATTTCCTTTAGGGCCAATGGTATTTGTCTTTCGTTTTGTGTGAATACTTACAAACTTTGCTCTGTATTCAACAAGTCATAACAAAACACATTTGAACAGGCAAATATCTCCTGCAAGGACTTTGGAAAGCAAAAAAACAAACAAACTACGTTGTACTTTAAAAATTGTACTGGCACCTTCTTAAAATGCCCAAACAGGGACCGGTCCTGCCATGTTGTTGTATGCCTGTGCTTTCGGCCATTTTAGGAGAACGCCTAATTTGAGAGGAAGTGAATTCATAGCAGAGATGTCTCAGGCAACTGGAGAAGAGTTAGGGCACATTGCTAGCTTAGCTGACAGCAATACAGTCTAGTCCCCAACCAGAAAAAAATTGAAAAGATTTTGATGCATGCCAGTGTTGCTACTGCCTGAAATCAATTTTTTTCTATAAAGCCCATTAGAAATTTTGGAGTTACTTTTATAATAATTTAAGGTAACAAAATGGTCATTTGATGTATAAATTAAATACCTATAATAAAATAAAGTGTTGAACTTTGATAGAATGCCTATTACCCACTGCCTTTCATGACAGACTTTTTAAAAGGTTTTTAAAAAATAAAATACATCTTCTCAAATGATTCAAAAAGTGCTGAACCCAACCTTTCTTGAAGTTTCACAAATCAAATAAAGATTTTACAAATCACACACTAGGATTTAAATATTCTGTCACTGCAGAATAATCTAGTCCGGGTTTGAAGAGTAGGTGTTATAGTTTTGGAGCTGGAGTGTTTATAATGTGGCCCAGATGCATGAAAAGTACTAATCTGGCCCTTTCATGAAGTTTCACAAATCAAATTAAGATTTAAAAAATTACAAACTTGAATTAATATATTCTGCTATTAATTTAGAATAATCTAGTACAGGTTTGCAGTGTCTAAGTATCTTAGTTTTTAAACTAGAACAGATAAAAGACACTCAAGGTATTGAAAAATTTTGTCGAATTGCCTTTTAGCCATTTCCCGCATGCTTTGATTGGATGAAAAGGGCCTGTCTGTGATTGGCTGGTTTCAAGTGCAGACACAGAGTCGAGCACGAGCATTTTGTCAGAGTTGAGCGCGTGTCAGAACACCACTGCATACTCAACTTGGTGGCACAAAAATAACACCATACAGATCAGAAGTACAGATTGAACACGTTTTTTTCTGTTCAAATTGCAAACCTGCCACAGTGGCTGGTGCATTGTTCAAATTTACACACCACTTCAAACATTTACCCGCATTTTGCCAGCTCCAATTTCCACCCCTGCCAGTGACACTCTCAAGCTCCTCATGGTGGATCCCAATGTGTTCCCAGGCTAGAGAAGACGTGTAATCCCTACAGCTATTTCCATGTCTATCTTGAAGTTTCCTCTTAGAGGGACAGGTCTAGAAAAAACCTCCAGATGGAAGCATCCAGGAAGCATTCTAATCATATGCCTGGACCACCTCAGCTGGCTCCTTTCAATGAGGAAGAGCAGTGGCCCTATTTCCCCTGGGGGATAGAACTCTTCACTCTACCTTTAAGGTTGAGCCCAGCCAGTTTACAAAAAAAGCTCAGTTCAGCCACTTGTATCTGGGATTATGTTCTTTCAATCATGATATAACCAGAGCCGTCACGATACCGTAGGCAAGCTAGTCAATTGCCTAGGGCCCTGAGCTGAAGGAAGCCCAGAGGAAGGCACAAGTGTTGATAATAACTGTGATAGTGGACAATGTTACAGTGTAACTAATGAAAACAAACCTGTAAACCACATTATACAATCTCACTATTTGATTCCCCTGAAAAGCCCCTTTCTAGAGAAGTTCCTCTATGGCACTACTTCAGTGGCTAAATGCAACGACCATATGAAACACTAAGTGCACTGATATGACAAGTGCACTCGCGCTACCCCCTTAAATAAAAGGGGCATTGTGACAGTGCATTGGCTGTCAGAAAAGTGTAGACAGCAACACAGCAGCTAGCGGTGAACTTTAACAAATGAAGTGCACATACCCTTCAGGATTTTCAAAAAGACAATGAAAGAAGGAAGAAAATGAAAACGGAAAACAAGACACTGGGAAGTTAACTTCTCTCAACTGTCTGCTTTAACACTATGACTTGATATAAGCCTGAATTTAATGTTAGCTCGAGTGCTAATCTTGTTTAAACAACAATAACAATGTAACACTGACAGTTCAGCCATCCACACCTTTCCTAACCATGTTTCCTCCTGTCCACAAGACATGCTAAATTACATTTACAGTGAGAAGATTCTAGATTTCTACTGTAATCTCAGCATAGCACTGTGTGTCCTCCTTACACTTCCAGTCACTGTTGCATCAGGAGAAAGGAGCTTCTCGGCTTTAAAACTGATAAAATCATATCTGAGATCATCCATGTCATAAATGAGGCTCAGAGGACTGGCAATGATCTCATTCGAACAGCATATTCGCAGGTCTTTAGACACTGAAGATCTGATAACTGCATTTGTCCAAGCTAAAGTTTGCAAACTTCTCAAGAACTGATGTTTGACCAAAATCAAGGTTGTTCACATTTGTTGAATATTATTGTTTAGGTTTGTTTTAGACCTTATTGTTTGTTGTTGTTCTTATATGTTTAAATGTAGTACAGTCCTGATTCACATTTTTTCAATAAATTTGTTCTTGAACAGTTATTTTCTGAAATGGTAAATGCTTAGAAAAGTTTGATAATCACAACAACATATAGTATGTTTATACAGTATTTACATTTCTTTAAATATAGTGTTATAAATGACACATATTGTGCATAATAATAATAATTAATAATTGCTGTTCATATCATAATTCTTTTGCATGATTCTGGTTAATATGTCCTTAGTTGAAAGAGGGATGTAGCGTATATAGGGCCTCAGTTGTTGCCCTTTTGCATAGGGGCCCCATGGTGTCTAGAAACCGCTCTGAATATAACAATGGGCGAGGGTTGGGACACAGAGAGACCAGTAAATTAGAAGCATTGTTATTTGACCCAGCTCCTTCATCACATCCTTGTGCTGAAAAGTGCTATTTAAATAAATGTACCTACCTACCTACCTACAAATTGCTGGTTTCTGCTGCATCATAAACTGGTGTCAGTAAACTTATTTTTAACAATATGAGTTAGGGCTTTAGCAGCTTCTTAATGTGAAGTTCCAGTTCATCAAAATTCATTGATTATAACAAATTTGTCTTGATTATCTTGTCAGACATCTCTTTTTTTACAGAGAAGCTGGTGTCTATCTCCAGCAGTCACCGTGCGAGAGGCGGGGGACACCCTGGACAGGTTGCAAATCCATCACAGGGCCACATAGAGACAAATGAGACAAACAACCAGTCACACTCTCATTCAAACCTAGGAACAATTTTAGAGTTACTGATTAACCTAACATGCATGTTTTGGGTCTGTGGGAGAAAACTGGAGTACCTAAAGTAAACTCATGTGAGCACAGGGAGAACATGCAAACCAATGGCCAGTTAATTTTATTGATATTGTTTCACAAAACAGGTAGTTCAGTCCAGTTCAGCTTCATTTCATATGATCCAATTCAGATTGGCACAGTCTAAGTAAATGCCATAATATGTGTTTTTTTGGTGTTTATTTACTGTCTTGGGTTTTGTACTATGTTTATTTTCTGTGTTTTTCCTGTTTTGGTTTTAGATATTGTGTTTAGTTCTGTCCCCTAGTGCTTTTCTGCCATCAAACTTTCTTTTCCTCAGTCTGCGCTGCTTTTCAGTCCTGCCCCTCATCTCATACATGTTCCCTGTAATCATTAGACACAGTTCTTACCACTTACCTCACTACTCCTTCAAGACTTATACTTCTGAATTTTAGTCCAAGCTCACCCCATGATACTAATTTCACCTCTTTCAGTCTTTGATCACATCGTTACCTCATTACAACTTATTAAAGCAGATCAGGTGTCTGAGTGAAATAGAGAGGTACAAAAGATTTGAGGTGATTGAATCATCAATGAATAATTCAAAACAAGGTATTCAAAACAAGACACTTACAGCCAACAGATGTGCCCTAGTTTGACTTTGTGTATTTTTTTTTTTTACTCAACCAATCAAACTCTGCTCAAATGAGTTCATTTTCAGCTAAACTGTTTTAGTTATCCCTAAAAAAATTAGACATCAAAGTCTGATGTGTCTAATTTATAAATATCAAATTTAAGATATATGCAGGGACGGCTGGTATAAGTGGGCTAGTAGGGCAAATTTTGGGGCCTAATTTTGGTCAGCCCTGGCTCAGCACGCGGCCACATGATTCAGCCAATGAGGATGGACATATAATGATGTGCCTCCAGTGCAAATGTATGTGGGCGTGGTTTGGCGTAGACTGAGTAGGCGCGACGGCGAGCAATATTAGCAAAAACCTATCCCAGAAAAGTCATTGAAGTGAGATTCTCTTTAAATAAGGTAGGCCTCATTAAAAAAAACATATTGTGTCTTGTTTCATTTTATCTGTGTGATTTTGTCATGGAGTGTAGAAACCCCTTAATGCAGGGAAATTAAGTTGGGCAACTGACAGAGGCTAAATGTAAGCTTGGTCTTTGGTGTGCTTTCGTGGTTATTTGTCATTTTTTCACAAATTGCATGCTTCTGTTGTTGGAATTCAATCCGCAGCAGAGAAAACATATATATTATATATATATTAGCTCACTCTTTAATTATCACCACCAGCCACCACTGGATTAATGGCGAAAATGATACAGTCTTTATGCTCCATATAGTCATAAAACTTAAATAGCTTTGAGTTTTAAACTAAACAAAAGATAAGCTACAAAAAGAAATAATCAACCAATTAGAATATTGTCAGAGTAATTAAAATCCAAAGCATGAATTCCCTCACACAGCAATCCTGAATAGGCGTATCTAGAACTGAAGCACAGAGGTTTTCACAAAGAGTTCACTTGTGACTTTGATTTTTGACCTGGGTATTTGAAATCAATAGGGATCATCCTCTACCCATGAGGTGTCTACCTGTGCAGTTTGACATTTCAATGTTAAAGGGTTATGAATTCATAGAAGAAATTTAAACAACAAATTGTCCACAGAAAGACAGACAGAAGGACATCGCCATAACACAATACATCCCATCTTAGTACAGGCACAAAAAAAAGTTCAGAAAAAACACATTCATAAAAGCTACAAACTGATTTGTGAGTCATTGAGTGAAATAAATATTTCATGACTTTGTACTTAGTGGAGTAATCTTTGTTGGCAGGGCAGTAGTAATATATTTCTAGTAGTTGGTCATCAGGTTAGTTTGCTCACATCTCAGGAGTTATTTTGCCCCACTCATCTTTACAGAAACTAGCTAAATCCTTTGGGTTTCTGGAATATTGTTTGGCAACTCAAACCTTCAGCTTTCCCAACATATTTTCTACAAGACTAAAGCTGTTAGGGTTTTTTTATGTTACCAGCCTTCGTGCTTATGTGCAAGACATGCCTACGTGTCACTGAATGTCAGATATTAATTAAGTTCACTTGTATCATGTTTACATTTTATCATACTTACAGGCGCCAGCCAATCCCCCAAGTAGCGTCACTGAAACCCTGATAATCTTTGTATTATTATTGATAGACAGAGTGTTTCAGAACATGCTGTAAGTTTTATCTGTGTGATTAAACTGTGTGGCAGAATCAGTCCTGGCCAATTCAGCCCCCACCCAATCCTTGTTTTGAATAAAAAAGGTGCTGCTGCAACAGGACTTTAGAACTTGCTTGGGTTTGACCCGAAAGGTCACGCTCGAGCGACTTCTCCTTTTGCAAAAGTGTCCTGATAGACAATTTACCTTCTCTCTGTGTGGTTCTTTATTTAGGTTGGGTAACTTAAAAAAACTTCCAACAAAACCCATTTTTAATTTGTTCAGTATCACCAGAACTCACTTCATTCTAGTTCGACTCTATTCAGACTCAAGGTGAAATCAGACAGCCAGAGAAGCTACAGGCGGCAAGACTATGAAAAAGTACAGGAGAGATTGTGAAGCCAGACAGCTGCATCAAGGTGAAGATGAGAGGATACAAGCTATCATTTGAGGGTAAGCTAACGCTAGCTTGCTACAGTCATTGTAAGTTCTGTATTCAACGCCGTAAAAGCTGCAGGTTATCATTATTTAGTATTAACATATGGTGTGCACAAGCCAGTGTACCACTGTGTTGGTTCCAAAACCTGGATAATTGATAAAGATTGTCTCAGGAAGGACGTCTGGTGTAACACTTTTGCCAAAACAAACATGCAATGTTGTCCAAACAATACCAAAATTGTCTTTTCCAGGTTAACAATGACTGCCATGGATGTGCTGACAAACAGGGTGCCAGTGGAAATAGTACTACTCTTAATCAAAGACCAAGACAAAAGAAATGTGCCAGGAGACAGAGGGAGAAGAGAAGAATCAAGAGTTTAGGACCGAGGGTAGCAACTCTTACTGTAGGGACAATAACAGGCAATGGTTGAGAGCTGGGTGACGTGATGCAGAGGAGGGAGGTAGATGTATTATGTGTGCAAGAGACAAAGTGGAAGGGCAACAAGTCTTGCAGCATTGGAGCAGGGTTTAAGCTGTTTTACCATGGTGTGTAAGGAAGAGAAATGGAGAAGGGGTAGTGTTAAAGGAGGAGTTAGCAAGGAATGTAGTCGAGGATAAAAGAGTGGCAGATAGGGTGATGTGTCTGAAGGTAGAAGTAGAAGGTCTGAAGCTGAATGTTATCAGTGGTTATGCTCCACAGGTTGGATGTGATGCAGAAGAGAAAGATAAATTCTGGAAGGATATAGATGAGTTAATAGAGAGCATTCCCAGAGAGGAGAGAGTGATGATCGGAGCAAATCTGAATTGACATGGTGATGAAAGAAACCGAAGAGATAAGGAGGTGATGGGCAGGTTTGGTATCAAGGAAAGGAACCAGGAAGGCCAGATGATGGTGGATTTTGCCAGGAGAATAAAAAAGGCCATAGTCAATATCTACTTTTAAAAGAGGGAGGAACACAGGGTGGCCTATAAAAGGGCAGGCAGGCATACTGTGCGTTTTACTGAGTTACTCCTTTGTTGTATTAATGATATATTTTGGGTCATTGTCATGCTGGAAGACCCATTCACAACCCATCGTCAGTGCTCTGTCTGAAAGAAGTTTCTCATCCAGATTATATGGTTAATGGCCCAGTTCATTGGCCCCTCAATGTAGTGTTGTCTTGTACACTTAGCAGAAAAATGGGTCCAAAACACAACGTTTCTGCCTCCATGCTTTACTGTAGGATGGTGTTCTTTGGGTCAGACTTCGCACTCCTCTTCCTCCAAACACTATGGGTCAAGTAGGTGCCAAAGTGTAATTTAACCAAAATTAGACCAAAATCTTCCAGGTTTTGTCTGTCAAGTGTTGCTTGAATCCTTTTGATGTTTACTGGCAATTTTAAGGCAGGTTTGTATATGGGCCTAACTCAGCAGTGGATACATTAGCAATCTTTTGGATCTTACAAACTTTAGGGTGACTGAAGGATTTCAATCCAATATAGCATAGTTTGTTACTAGTGGTGTTCTTGGTAACTGTAGTCCCGACGACCTTCAGATAAATAACAAGCTCCTCTTGTGTGGTTGTGGGCTGATTCCTCAAACTAATTATCCTCACACCATGGGGAAAAAAGTTTATGCAGACTGAGGTGAATTGATGGTCATTTTTTTCTTTTTTTCTGTCTCTCTTTATCAGAATGAAGCTACTACTAAAATTAGAGATTCATTTTATGGTAAGTGGACAAACTTACAAAATCAACAGGAGATCAAATAGTTATTTCCCCCCACTGTATAAGTTTGTTGCAAATTAAATATTTCTTTCCCTGTGCACAGCAGAAAGTGGACAAAAGCCCTCTTCTGATGAGTATACAATGAAACTGCAACAGTACAGACTGGAACAGCAGGAGGAAGAGAATTGATTTCATATTTATTTTGAAGATCACATGAAAAATTTGGCTTCATGTTGGAAATCAGTAGGTAGTGAAAACTGAAAAACAGTAACCTAGAGATACCTCCCTCCCACAGCAATAAGATGTTAATTTTATAATAGTTCTCAAAGCCAATTAAAAGAGTGTCTACCAAATAGCTCTTAGTCCTCCTATTCACCTTTATTTTCCTCAGGGGACCACATCTGTTTTGGCCAATCTCTGTCCATTCACAACCTGATTTAAGTACAACTTCAGTGCTGAGATTCTCTTGACACCTTCATTAAACTGTCAAAAATAAACATAATTATCAGCCTTGGCACTCAGATGAAGTAAATAGCACTTAAACCAGCACTGGTTAATAAATGATTGCAGTAAGCTTTTAAACACTAGCTGCTTCAGGTGATAAAGGGCCAAATATTTTAATGTCTGAAGTATAAGTATTCCCTTCTCATAGCTCTGTCAGGAAAGCAATTTTTTTTAGAAGGAGAGATTTATTAGACACTTTTAAAAGATAATGAAGCAATGTCTTATCTGAATTAGAAGGTATTTACTGGCTGGTTTGTATTTTGAAATAAAGCTTGGGGTTTAGAGACAGATTCAATGCAAACAGACAGCTCTGAACCTGACTCATCTCCTCTGAGTATTAAGCAAGACCCCCTGAGTTTAGGGTCAATCCTATTATTTGCTGAATCCCAATCCCAATGGTCCTGTAGGACTTAGGTTGATCAGAGTTTCTTAACTGGAAACAAAAAGCTCCTTCAGTCATCAGGCCTTTAGAAAAAATATTTTTTGTTTTTATGTTTACCCAGCTGAAAAACATCAAAAAGCACCACAAAAAACAAACCTCTAAATTTTCAACACTTAAATTATGCAAAAAATAATAAATAAATAACAGCTCATAGAATCTATATAATTACAGCTTTCCACTTTTGTTGGGAAGATGCCTGTTCTTCTGATGGGTTCATTCATCAACTGGTTCTAACAGGAAGCACAAACTCCACAGCAGGTTAAGAAAAGAAAACAACTGATTGCGTGACTGGTGAGGATACAGTATGTTGTCTTCCCCAGTAGACCCATAAGGACTCAGAACCATTATCATGGTGTGGTGCAGCAGGGAAGAACTCCTGCTCACTTTGGCCTACTGGACCATTTTTTGAACTGTGCTAAAAACATGTTGATCATTCAGATATCTGAACTATATTATTAATTTGACATTCAAACAGTTCAGAGCCATTTGGTCACATGTTTGGAGAGTTATCACTGGGCCTAATTACTAAACAGATGCAATATAAGGCACATTTACAAAAGGCTCAAAGAGTGATTAGTGACTTTACGGGTGTGGTGGGAAGGTTTTTTACAACATAACACCTGCATATGCTATGTCTGAATTCCACTGCCTATGAGTTTTTACCAAATGACCCTGTTTCTCTACATGGGAACCAGACTAACCTTGTTTCCCTTCTCTCCTCCTCGCCTTCCAACATTCCAATATCTTTGATATAATCTCCTGTGTGTACTCTGGAGGTACACACAGGAGATTCGGAGCTTTCCGTTCAGCAGAACAAAATTACAACATCTGGAACTTTGAGTTGTTAGCCATAAAGATGGCTGTGGAGGAATGAAGGCACTAGTTTGAAGGATCCAAGATATTATTTATAGTCTGGAGCAGTGACTCCCAACCCTGGTCCTTGAGGAACACGATCATGCATGTTTTAATTGTTTCCCTGCTTTGACACCCCTGATTCAATTGAGTGAGTGATTAACAGGCTTTTGCAAATATCAAATATATGCTGAAAAACAGGAAAACAATGAAAACATACAGGATAGTTGTCCTCGAGGACCAGGGCTGGAAACCAACTGGTCTGGACTGATCATAAGAATCTGGCCAACGTCCAATCTGCTAAGAGACTGCATTCCAAAAAAGCACACTGGTTATTATTATTTGCACAATTCCAGTTCTCAATCACCTACCATCCTGGTTCAAGAAATGTCAGAACTGATGCACTCTCCAGGCAATTCTCTGAACCTATCATTGTTCCTGATGTAATTCCCATCGGTGTATGAATGTGACCCAACGCACTGATTAGACTCTGTAGAATGATTTATTCAGATCAGCGTTGTAGGGGTTTATTAGAGTGCTGTGTGGATGGGTAAATGAGGGCACAGATTGTGTTGTAAAGTGCGTTCAGTGGTCTGGTTGGCTAGAAAGATGCTATACAACTAGTCTATTTACCATTTATTAAAAAAAACAAGAGTTAATGAGAGACAATAAAAAAACAACTAAAAAAGTCACTACTGAAATCCAGAACCCTGATTTATAGATTATTCTATCTTACCTAAAATACCTTTACAAAAACATTTTTTTATATATACGTATATATACATACACTAGTAGAATATTCTTTGAAATGAGGCCTGACTGTAATGTTCTGAGTGTTTCTGCGCAGCCTTACCACCAGTGTCATTGTCATGGTAGTTGGGATCCAAGCCTCTCTCCAGCATCTTGACTACTTTGTCCACCTGATTATGTTGAATGAAGTCCATGAACCTCTTTAGACTGGCCTGCGCATTCCAAAGAAAAAAAAAGCTATTATAGTGAGATGGAAGAATAAATGATAAGGTGTGTGAGAGAAAAGGACAGGATATATCCTGAGACTTTAAAAAAGAATAGAATAGAATAAAATTGAAGATGAGGAAAAAAGCTGAAAGGGTCAAACATATTTAAAAAAATAAGAAGATAGTGAGAATTTCAGGAAGATTTGTAGATTAAAAAATAAATATATTGTAGAATAAAGAGGAAGTGAAGGACAATGTACAGGAGGGTACATGACAGCATTCAGAAGGTGGCAATTGTAAAGGAAAGGCTGCTCCTTTCTGCTCTGTCTGCTTTCTTTCAAGGACATGATAAAAATAGATAGGAGAGCAGCTCCCCAAAGAAGGGGAGAAAATGAGGAAAGAAGAATGGGACAGCAGAAGAAGATAACAACTGGAAGCAATACAGGAAAAGAGTGAAAAGAAAGGTACAGTTGTAGATAAAGTTAAGCAGAAACATAGTTCAATTAAAGGCCTAGTTTTCCTTGTCAGAATGCACATCACCTGTAGACCTTTCATGTCAGTTTTATACTAAAAACATCATAATCATAATCATCAACAGATTATGATTACCAAATTAATTATGTTTTAATATCCTAATTTGACTTTTAAAAATACAGAACAAAGTGCATTCATTATAGATCTAATAAGGAACATGACTTTATAAATCTGCATTTTAAGGAATGGTTTGCAACTCTTTGGCCATTTAGAAAAAATGTGTTTGCTATTTCCTAATTTATGATTAATATATGATAAATATCTCAATAGGTTTACATTAATATTCAGAAAAACAATGAATCAGGAGTTATAACATAGACAAAACTTGGATTAAGTCAAGAAACTGTAATTGTCCAATTTGCATTTTAAAATATTTAACCTTTCAATATTTTTCAAATAGCACTGTTTAGAAATATTCCAAACAGACAAATAAGTCACTAAATAAAGTTTACAATAATAGTCTGCTATTTTCTTCAAACCTTTTATTTGAGCTGAAGTAAACTTGTGCTTTCTTGCAACACAATTATACAATATCTGTAAGTTTATGTTCAGTGTTTTATTATTTTACTGATGGAACTTGATCTTGTAACAGCTTTTGGTAAATAGAAAGATAAGAAAAAATGTTGTAGCTAAATTCATTTATTTATTTTATTAAATGTTTATTTCACCAGGAAAGTCCCATTCAGATTAAAAACCTCTTTTCCAAGGGAGTTCTGGCCAAGAGACAGCAAGGTTACAGGACAATACCAATTACACGATTTAAAATGCCATACAAGTAATTAATAAAAACAGTTACAATTTAAAGACGACATCTCAAGTGCTTTCAATCTAGTCTTAAAAATCCTTAATGAGATAAGTTAGTTTCCAGTTTTTTTGCAACGTGTTCCATGCAAATGAAGCTGAGTGGACAAAAGACCTTTTTCCGAATTCTGTGCGAAGAAAAGTAACAAAGAGTCCAAGCTGATCATTTGAGCACAAAGAGTAAGAATCAGATGTTTTCCATGTGATTAAATCACAAATATAATATAAATGTAAGTTTGTTAGATTCCTCTTCCACGGACACAGCAGTTTGGTGCAATACACATTATTAGATTTTTATTTTTCCTCATCTGTTTTCAGATGTCTGTGATGGAACAATGATTCTCTTTCAGTTCCATTTTTTCTCCTGTCTCCATTAGGGCCTCAGCATACTACTGCATATATAGACAGAGATGATGATTAGAACCACACCATAGCTTGTGCCCAATCACCCTCACCAGGGGGTGTTCCCTGAATCACCACTCCATCTTTAAACCACACCCTACTACCACACAAAGTTTTCCATGCAGCCGCTTATTGACTTGCACTCAGCAAAGTTAGCCTCCTGGCACCAAATTAAAAAAAAACAAAAACTTTAAAATATTAGTAAATTAGGATGGATTACGCTGGCAGACCCACATAGCTAAAATATTTTATTTCTTCCTAAATATTTATGGTTATTTATCTATTCGGTTTGTTAAATATTTAGACTGTTATAAGATTATCATCATAACTGTTGTTTTTTAAATTATGTATGTTCAATAATAATAAATATCTCAAAGAGTTGACTTAAATTGTCACAAAAAACAAGTTGAAACAGGTAATACTCCGGTTGAATGAGTAAACAGTGATGTTCAAGTTAGCATATATAGATTTCTTTACCTTCATTTAACAAGTTATATAAGGCTGAAATATACAAATCAACTTAATTTCACCACACATTCCATTCCGACAAAAATAAAAAACAAAGCCCTCATTAATAGCTTAGTCAGAAATTTTTTTGGTTTGTTTTTATAGTGTTTTTTCATTGTGGGTTGTAAGGTTTTTCTTTTCTTTTTGAACCTGATTCTTGTGTTTTTATTGTGATGTTCCTCTGTGTTTGGTTCACTCAATTGTGTTTTTCATGTTTCTATGTTCCTTATGCCATCATGTTCCTGATCCCCATTCAGCTTAGGTGTTTTCTATTTCCTCATTACCCCAGTCCTATATATTCAGTCTCTGTCCAGCACCACTTCAGCAATGCATTGTTGGTTTTCACGCAACCGTCTCGGTACTTGGGTATTATCATGCCTCCCTATGATCTCATGAGTTTTCTTTGTAAGTTTATACTGGCTTGTCAGCATTTTTTTTTGCTTTTTACATAAATCAGTTTTGGTTTTCAAGCTTCTTGTGTCAGTCTGCATTCTGGGTCTTACCTCCTACTAAACCTCACAAGTATATTGTTTGCTTCAATTTTTTTTTCTGAGATGAAGTGAGCTTGTGTTTTCTAGCAACATATTTATAAATTTATACATTTTCTGTACTCAAGATGTTTGATTAAATTAGAAGTTAAACTTAATTTTATTACAGTTCAATATAGCAAAAGAAAATTAACTTTAAAACAAATTTCTTATCAGTTCATTTTATGATTTAAAATAAAAATATAATATAATAAATATGAATATATTATGTGTCATGACTCAAAAACATTCCTGATTGTTTTTTGATTGACTGTTGAAAATAAAGAATCATTAGAATTGATCCAGTGAAGGAAGGTTTTACCACAGACAGCTGTTTATATCTTCACTATGATGACTCACCACCAGTTCAATATCTGGAAATGTCAAGGGATCATATTCATGTCCCCATGTCGTTGTGTTGTGCTTTATTTAATGTACCCGAGGCAGGATGTCCTCTGGGTATTTGTGTGTCTCCTGGCCTTGTTATCCAGACTCTGAAGGAAAGTGTCATCTACTCTGCCTTTTTGCAAAACAAGATGGGAGACTGGACATTGGTCAGCTTTAGTCTTGTGAATTTCACTAACAATCAAAGCACCAGACTGCACAGCAAACAGAAAGGCTCCAAATTGTTGAGCTTAGTCAAATAATTACCTATGAGAAACAAAAGTACCTCAAAAAATGAAAACACATTTCTGATAAATAACTTTTTGGAAACTTGACTATGTATTATTGACCCGGTTCCATAGTTAACGAGCATGTTACTTCTGTTGCCTTTTTTATTTTTCTTTCTAGCTTTTTTCTGTCTCCTGCCCTTTCTTCCTTGTATCTGGATGCAAAATAAGAACTGTCAGATAGTTTCACCAAGTGTCCTGGCAGGAAGCTGCAAAAGACATTTAAGTTTTGACTACACAACAAGATTACAGTTGATGCAAAACATCAGCTCAAAATCAGTGAAGATGCTAAAAATCCCAAAAGACACTGTATAAAAATATTTAATTCATGACAAAATAGCTGCAAAGAAAAGTTGTCTGTTTTAGAAAAAACTTAGGAAAGTAGCAAAATAATCCAACAGTGAAGAATAACCTATAGTTTGAGCTTTTTCTTCTAGTGTTTTTCAGTCTTTTGTGTTTTGAGGTTGTTCAAAAAAATTTGTGACACATTTTCTCTAAAACTAGTTGCTGAGTTGTTGAGTCTACTAACCCATCTCGAGTGTGCTAGAGCTGTATTTTGACACTTAAACGGCTGCTGTTCTTTGTAAATCTAAAAACCATGCTAAATATAAATAATAATTACTGAAAAACTGTTCTAAATCTACCTATTTTAATTTCAAAACTGTACTTGAGAAGATTAAATCATAAAGATGGGGGAGGCTACCAAGGTTGGTACAACGTGGGCTTACGTGGGTACAATGTGAGTGGAGGACGCCAACAAAATAACATGCTTGACCAAGAATATGTCTTTGCGAGCACACAAAACCAAAATTTGGTTTGAAAAAAAATGTCCACTCAAAAAGCACAATCACATGGCTAAATGGTCATTTGGTTCCAAACACTCAGAACTCAGTGAGACTACAATGGGAAATATTTTTACATTTTCTTGCAATTTTGAGTCGCCAACAGTTGCAGGCCAGTGAGATACTATATTTACTTGGTTAAACTGCCAAGATAAAACTCATACGGATAACATCAGATTGATTCTAATAAAACAGTAAAGGCAATAGGCTCACTAGACTGTAACTACTGGTGACTAGTTAAAGAACACCATTATTTGAAGTGAAGTGAAGTGAAATTTATTTGTATAGCACTTTTCAGCAACAAGGCGATTCAAAGTGCTTTACAACACAGAAACAACAATCAGGTACATAATCAAATACAGAGATAAAAACATCAAAATCAAATATAGAAATACAAAAATAAAAACATCAATCAGGTAATTTTAGCTAATAGTAAGATTGGTATGAGATAACAGATTGGTTTTTGGTATGACTATAACAGAGTAGGGTTGATATAACAATAACAGATCTTTAATATGATATGTTTGAGGGAGTCTTCAAACTGCCTCAAACCTTTCTTAAGTTCCTTGAATGAGTCACAGAGGCTTGTTGACACAATATTCTTTCAAATATTGTTCACAAATTTGGGTAAATCTGTGTTAGTGAGCACTTTTGCCGATATAATTCATCCACCTCACAGGTGTGGCATATCAAGATAATGATTTGACAGTATAATTATTGTACAGGTGTGTTTCAGGCTGGCCACAATAAGTTGAAAGTAAAAGGTGATGCATTTATATTTTTGTTCAGTATAACAGATCTTTAACTGACCAGAAAGAAATACTTATTGAGACATTATCTAGCACCTAAATTATTTATTTAATTACCTATTGAACAACTATATTCATCACCAGCATAACAACTCGCCCCACCCCATACTAAGGACCCAGCACTGTGTTAAAATGCATAGTGTTCCTTTTACACTAATATTCTCTTACATTGTTTCTTTTTATCCAATTACCTGGTGTATGTAAAGTTTGTTTCTGGATAATTTGATATAATTGCAGAAAATGATGCATGCTTGTTTACTGGAGTGCCAAAATTAAACTACTTTAAATATCTCCAAGATTTGGTAACATTTATTGCTAAGTTTACATTAATGTGTTTGAATGTAATCAAACAGTCATAAAAACAATGAATTAATCTTACCTTTGTATGAAGTTTGGCAATCTGTTTCTCATCAACATTGGGTTGTCTGTAGACTCTGCTCTTGTAGCGAAACTGTTAAAAGAAATAAACAATTAAAAGTAGGGTTGAAATGGGGCACCTTGCCCAAAATGGGACATCCTGCTTTACCGCTTTTTTATTTTCAATATCTCAGTCGGATTAAACGTTAATTCTATGAAACTTGGCCAGGATTTTATTTTATTTCTATTTTTAAAATTTCTTTGTCCTTTTGATTGTAAGGTATGTAGAACAAAAGATATGCACTTTGTGTACACTCTTTACCTTCGGTCCCATTTTGGTCCCATTGACTCCCATTATAACCACATATTTTTGATGAACGGCTATCCTAGCATTTTAAAATAACTTACCCATGAAAACCAAAATAATCTAACCTTCTACCTTCAAAAAACAAGGAAAACTGGTTTTAGGTGTGATGACCCCCCTAAAACTACCACATGCACCATCACTTTATTTAATGGGGACATGGTGCTATTACCTTTCAAAATGCATGGCAATAAAAATACTGAACACAACAAAAATAGTCCTGGTGTGTTGGCAATGATATAAAGAAGCCTCGGTCATATGCATTGATGAACAGCTGGTCCCTTTTAAGGGCCACTGTGCATTCAGACAGTATATGCCCTCCAAACCTGGAAAGTATGGGTTGAAGATTTAGGCTCTTTGTGATGTGCAGACCTCATATGCATGGAGGCTCCAAGTGTATACAGGAAGGTCTGGTTCAGAACCTAGAGAGCACAACAAAGGGATGTGGGTTGTGCTTCAACACCCTGGAACAACTGACAATTTTTTCACATATTTTGCACTTGCTGAGAAGTTACAGAAGATAAGGATGGCCCTTGTTTGGATACTTAGGTCAAACAAACCAAAGCTCCCACCACAGCTGCTCAACATCAAATGCAAAGAGATGTTTTCTTCTGTGTTTGCATTCATGTGCAACAGGACTGTTGTTACTTATGTCCCAAAGAAAGGCAAAAATGTTACTGTACCAGACAACATCAAGCCAAATTTATTTATATAGCACATTTCAGCAACAAGGCGATACAGAAAATTGTCTGGACTGTCATGGTCCTACTAGCCCAAGGCCAGGTCTAAGAGAAGGAATCACAGGTCCAGGAAGAGGAGGATGATCTGCAGCCAGGACCTTCCAGAAAGCAGAAACAGTGCGTCTTGTGCACGCAGCCCAAAAGAGTGTTGAACCAGTGTGCCAGATGTGTAGCACATGAATGCAGATTGCACCTTACTGTAATCTAAAATGAAGAATTAATAAAGATCTGAAGTTATAAAATGTTTCTATGTTGTAAAGTGAATCATTTATTTTGTCTTCAAATTTTTATTAAAGTTTTATAAAAAGTACTGTTTTGGGACCTGAGGGTAAAAAGTGTCGGTTTTGCTTTTGGTTCTCATTGCTCAAAAAATAATAATGCATAAAAATCAATGTTGCTATTATTTTGGACCTGGTCTTTGCTGAAACACACACATAAAAAAATATTCCACTTTGCTGTTTATTTTTGGAAAATATTGCATGTTTTGGGTTATTCTTCTTCAAAAAATCAGGATTTTCTTTTTGGGACAAACAAAAATAAAACAGAAAAAAAATTAAAAATATCACAAACTTTATATCTCTGGATAAGTCTGAAGCTGTTGAAAAGATATAATGCAATGAAAAAAAAAATTGAATTTTTACTACAGTTTTATAAGATGTATCATTTTGGGTCTCAAAGGTAATGTGGTGATTTGGAGTTTGTGTGTGTGAATACTTCCTGGTGGGCCGTCTGTTGGCAGTTGATTGACAACTCGTCGTCACTCCTTCCACACCTGCAGCGGATCAGGCTCGTCAGGCAGTCAGGTGTACTTAAGGCAGTCGTGGGAACCAGATCAGCGCTGGAGCATTGTTTGCCAAGTGGTAAAGTGCTAAGCCTTTTTGTATATCTCCGATATTTGAAAACCCTTGTTGAGAACTATGTTTTGTTTTCTGCCTTGTACCTACCTAGGATTACCTGTCCACTTAGGAACCAGTCTGGTCTGCATCCGAGACTCGCCGCTAAGCTAAGTACCCACCTGTTTACCAGTGCCTGTCTGCCAACGTAACCGCTGCCACCTGGAAATAAGAAACTTACCTGCTACCTTCTGGAACTGCCACCAAATCTTCATCGGAAAATACCTACCTCATCCTCTCACCTCCGTGTTGTGGATCATGCCTCTCCTCGTAAGAACACTCACTGGGAGAATTACCTTTGCTATACTTCCTGCTCATTTCCTGAAAGACTCTCTGACTCACGACGTCCTCAATTTCCAGGTCCCGGCTCCTGCTCATAATCACACATTTGTTTCACTGTAAATAAAGTCACTTACCGTTACGTTTTGTCTCCTGTGTCTGTCTGTCGCCGAACTGCTCAATTAGAAAATAGTCTGAATCCTGACAGTTAAAAAGTGTAGTTTTCGCTTTTAACTCTAATTGTGCCAAAAATAATAATGCATAAAAATCAATGTTGTTATGAATTTTCAACCTGGTCAAGGCTAAAACAACAACATAAAAAACATTCCACTTTGCAGTTTATTTTTGGAAAATATTGCATATTTTGGAGTTTTCTCCTTCAAAAATCAGGCTATTTTTGGACAAAACAGGCATAAAATATTTTAAAAATGTAAAAAACTTTATATCTCTGGATAGGTCGGAAGTTACTGAAAAGGTTTAATGCAGCTTAAGTGAAAAAAAAAAAATTAAATTTAGATTTTTTATTATAGTTTTATAAGATGTACCATTTTGAGTCATGAAGGTAAAGAGTGACAATTTTTGCTTTTAACTCTCATTACTCCCCAAATAAAAATGCATTAAAATCAATGTAGTTATTAATTTTCAATCTGGTCAAGGCTAATACGACAACATAAAAAATATTCTACTACAGACGGGTTTTTTTTACAAATATTGCATTTTGTGGGGTTTTCTCCTTCAAAAAAATTAGGCATTTTTGGACAAAAAAGGCATAAAAAAGATTTACAAAATATGAACAAATTGATAGGTCTGAAGCTGTTGAAAAGATTTAATCCAGTGAAAGTGAAAAAGAACAAAACTGAATTTTTATAATAGTTTTATAAAGTGTACCATTTTGCGACGCAAAGGTAAAGAGTGTATAGTCAGTTTAAAGGTGCCTCAAGGGTTAAACAAACATCTTCAACACGTCCTATGATTACTGTATTTTCCGCACTATAGGACGCACTGGATTATAAGGCGCATTAAGCGAAACAAAACAGCCCTGTCTTTTCGGAGAATACTGCACCGACATAAAGGCCCCCACATACTTGGGCGTACTTCACTCCGCGGAGGTCCACGTTTACTCGAGGTGAACTGAACGCGCACTTGAAGCGGCCATCCGCCGGACATGTCTGCGCAAAGATCAATTATGAACACATACGCATACTGTGTCGCACAATAAACTGCTCGGCGAGAAACGGTGTTTTACATCGAACTGTTTTGTGTGCGACACCAGCCGCTCTCAGTTGAGGGCGCCGGCGCACAGCGCGACTGCTGCTCTCTGTGCAGCACTGACAGGTGTGCGGTGGCTGCCCTGGTGGTGAAGAAACAAGGCTAAAAGCACCTTCTTTTCTTTTGTTTTTTAAAGCTAATAGGCAAGCGATCTCTTCCTCCTCGTCCGGTGAGGCCATGACTAAAATTTGTCAAGGGAGAATTTTAGGCAATCTGTATGCTCGAGTATGAAGTCTCAACCGTCTACTGACAGTCCGCGTGGCTCACGGAGTACTCACAGTATGCCCGAGTATGTGGGGGGCCTAATGCTGCAGGCGGCTTTGTAGTTTACCAAAGTCGTACTAAAACATTACGACTTCTTACATATATAAGGCGCTCCGGATTATAAGGCGCACTCTCATTTTTTGAGAAAACTGAAGGCTTTTAAGTGCGCCTTATAGTCCGGAAAATACGGTAAGTTCTGTTTGAAAACAAATTGTCTGGGAACAAATTTACATTTCATCTAAACTCTGACATACAGTATTTTGTTTATATATCTGGGTTTAGTATCACATTACCAATGTAATTACAGAAAAAAAAATTAAATGTGATTTTTTTAGATAAAACATTAGGAGAGACAAATGCTTCAAAGATTTTCAAAATTTAAAGAGAAGTCATAGTAAGTTCAGCAGTCATAAAAGATTCCAAGTTAGTAAAAAACTGCTGATATGGAAATTGTTGCACTATTAACATGTTTAAATTAAAACATGAGCCATAAAAGATGAGATTTATCACAAGCTTTTGACGGTGAAAATAATAAGGTTTGACCTTGGCAGACTAAAACATTCAGAAACTCAAATAATGTTTGCTAATTAGAGGTTCAGTGTCTCTTCAACATGTTGAATGCTGGTGGAATCAAACCACTTAATATCTTATCAACTGCTCTAACCACTGAGCCACAGCCACTTGTGGTAGTTGTCACTTGTTTGTTGTGAAAATCCCAACATTTCCTGATAAAGTCACCACAATCTGTTCATTAGTTTTTAGGTAATTTTGCTAACAAACTAAGACTACAACAAACATGACATCCTTGGTGAAGGTAATTATGAGGTTTTTTATTTAATTTAAGAGCTTGTTTTGAGAAAAGAATCCTCATTTTTTGTGCACTACAGGAGAGATGCCTTCCTGCTGTAAAATCCTCTACTTAAAGTAAAATTTTATTTACTTCTTATTTTTACTTGTAGATTTTTATACAAGTTACTTTACTTATATTTGAGTAAAATTTCAACAGAGTAACTGCACTTTTAGTTGACTATATAAATTTAGTACTCTCCACCTTTGGCCAGTGGTACGTGCTGTGCAGAGGCTTATCTTTACATTATGGTTCCTCTTGTTTCTCCTCTTCCACATTGAGTTTCTGCTGCCTAAGACATTCAAGTAGCAGTTCATCATATGATGCTTTCTTCCTGATGTACTCCAGGATCTTGCTTGTTTCATTCTGTATAGTGGCTCTGATGCTCACTAGTTTTCTGGCTCCCTCACTTTTCTTACTGTACAGTCTCGGGGTGCTAGACTTAGGGTGAAACCCTCTGTGCATTGTGAGGAGCTTTTGTGTCTTGATGTCAGTGTTTTCTATCTCCTACTTTTGGCAGGCTGTTATACCAGCAGGGTATCTGATGACTGGTACTGCATACGTGTTGATGGCTTGGACTTTTTTCTTACCATTCAGCTGCTCTTCAAGACCTGCCTTACTCTCTGTAGGTATTTGGTTGTGGCTGATTTCCTTGCAGCCTCATCATTTGTCTGTGGGATTCCAAAGTATTTGTAGCTGTCCAGGACATCTGTTGTCTTCAGGTAGTTCAACCCCCTCAGTTTTGATCACCTTGCCTCTCTTGGATACCATTCAACCACATTTATCCAGTCTGATTTACATTCCAATGATCTTGTTGTATATCCTGGTGAGGTGGATCAGTGAGTCGATGTCTTGCTCATTTTTGACATACAGGTTGGTGTCATCCAAGTAGAGGAGGTGACGGATGACTGTTCCATTTTAAAACTGATATCCATAGCCACTATTTGAGATGATCAAATATGATAATACAATCAAGTATGGCATATGCCCAAGCAATGCTCTGTCCCCACTCCTGTTTTGTATGGGTCTAAAATTGACTAATAAAGAATTAAATTAATTCAATTTCTATTTATTGCAGTGATTTGTAAAAACAAACAAAACAAAACAAAAAAAACTTTTTGTTTTGATTTTCTTATTTGAACATATTTCTCGGTAAAAAAGTATTTACCAGGTCATAATCTTGTCCTCATTTACTAACTCATACCAAGTAACAATAATCAATAACTGAGATTTTATTAGTTTGAAATTTTTATAAGAATTTAACAAACCAACAGTTTACCTCTAAACATGGGACACCCTTGCTGATTGGCTGAGGATACTCTCGAAGGAGGCGCTCTTCGTCCAGAAACTTGCCATCCCTCCCGTTGCTCGCCGGCTGGAACAACCCATAGTTTAGCACATCTTTCAGGGTCTGATTGAGCGTACACAGAATCCGCTGTTTGGCAACCCACACCGTCGCATTTGGGTTGAACCGCATGCATTTCTGGTTGGAATAGATGCAAAAGAGGAGAAAGACAAACCTAATTAGAAGGCAATGACTTGGCTGTACAGTCGTGAATACAAATGAAATATTCATATGTAATAACAAAGCAGATCTGTGCAATTTTATCACAAAGTAGCAGTTGTTTCACCAAGTGATAGAAACAGGTTGGGACCGTATTAAATCACAAAACAATGATGCTCAATCAACTGCTCAAACCTCCAACGCTTTAGTAAGACGAACCGTATTCCAGTTCCTCTAAACACACCATGGGTTCCACTCAGCACTGCGAAGCTGGTTTGTTTTATTGTAAAACATGGCAAACAGTTTGCCCAACGAGGATGTATCAGTACAACCTTTATGCCCCCTTGTCTTGCCTGAAGTGGATAAACAGACAAACAATGCAGGATTATTGGCCTCATTTAAATCTGAGAGGATTATAGATGCAGCATTCAGGAGGCGTCTGTGAGTGTTTACAGCTGGATGTGCTGCTCAGTGAGCAATATCTGCCCTGTCTCTGTCAGAGAGGGATGAACAGGCTGAACTCTGTCTGACTAATCTTCTCAGCTGGCATGTAGTGGGCAGACACGAGGAGAGGAGGGGAAGAAGAATAAAAGCAGAACAAATATCTGGCATCCAATGGGGCTGTTTAGCCTGATAAAACCAACAGTACGTCCAATTACGGCAGCAAATTTCCATCTGTTCCTGTTATAACTGTCTTTCCAGCTCTTGGAAATTAGTCCATTTGAAACATGTTGGAGGTTTCAAGGAATAATTTCAAAGAATAAATAAAACTATAGAGGCAATGGTAAGGGAGAGTATGAAAACTTTGTGTACAAAAATAGCAAAACAAAGACTGAAATGTATTTTTCCTTGCTGAAATTTAAGAACTCATTTGGACAAAGAGAATTGAAAACAAAGACCAAACCGCTTCAGCATTTGGAAGATTCTTTACAAAGAAGAAATAAAACATTCACTTCTCAGATCCACTCAGCAGTTCTTTAGCGTCCAGATTAGAACAGCAACCAGTAAGAAAAGACATAATGTAAGCATTTGTTTTTTCATCATTTTTAGTTGAATAGTAATGATCTTCCGACACATTTATGCAAATATATAATCTAAACTTCTATTAGGAGGCAAGTTTCTCAAAGTAGGTAAATAAGCAGAAGATAAGCTGATCTCCAAAAGGCACCAAATTAAAAATGAAAAATGTTCTTATATTTTTGTGTTTTTGCTTTACAATTTAGCTGAATGCAAAGGTTTCGGCAGTCCAAGATAAAGAAGCATCAATAGTTTTAGTGTGACAAAGTCAGAAACCTAAATTTGGAGACTCCTCCATCCATCCATCTATCCATCCATCTTCCCATCCTCCTTCACTCATTGAAGGATGTTTTGAGAAATGAAACAGGTCCAAGAGTTAATTAAAAGCTTTGCTTTTAAGCTCAGCTCCTTCTTCAATGTTGTAGACATTCTTCCAATTATGAATGTTGTCATTTAACTAGTCATAATATTATTGTATATTCAGACATATTACTATGTCTTCAAATCGCTCTTACTTTGGCCTCTCCCCTGAGGCTAACTTGCCATGTGAAACCTTACCAGAAGGTAAGGCCCCAGACAACAGGGATACGCAAACTTTTTAACCACATTAAAGTTTGTAGTGGCGGAATAGGTATGGATGGATGGGCCTGGAAGGTTTTTCGTATCTTGTGTTTATGTTTTATTAGTTCTATCAGATATTTTTTTTTTTTTAATTTTCACCTCCCTTTCTTCTTTGTCTTTCACTTTTTTTCTTTTCTTCAATTAGTATTTCCCTTGACATGATTGAAGGAGAGTGTAATAAACTTAATGTGTGATTAATATCAAATAATACATATTTTCTATAATCAGAAGAGGGGGGTGTAATGGATGAGTTTATTATAGGGTAACACTTGTTGTTGATAAGTCCTGATTATGTTATGACTTCTATTCCAAGTCCCATGGCTTCTCACAGAATGACATTGTTTACAGAAGTGATTTTAGATTTTCTCCTAATGGAAAATAAGATTGCCTTGCTTTCCCCTAACTCCTCCTCAAGTCCAGTATTTCAATATCTTTAATATATGCTCCTGTGTTGGTTTTGGGGGTCAGAGCTTTGATTTGGAGCTTCCCTGTTCAGACCTGGGACTCTGATATTAATTGTTAATTGTCTTTAAGGCCCTCTGTATGTCATGCACCATGCATAAATAAATCTGCTTGAGTGATTTCATCTAACAGTGTGTGAAGGACCGAGTTAAAACAGGAGTCCCAGGAGATATTAGAAAAATACAGTTTCTTTTATTTTAACCCAACAATTATAACTAACAAAAAGACAAACTAAGCTCATAAAAGAGGTCAAAAAAGACAAAACTTAACTCAGGCAAAAAAAATGCAAACCCTGGCTGCACAAACAAACATAACTGACCTTTTTTAAGAAATGACCCACAGGGGTTTATATACTGGCTGATCAGACCAATTAAGACACAATAGGGGTAACTAAACAAAATACAACCACAAACACCACAAAACAAATAACAGTACAGCTAAGTTTGGCTAAACTAAAGACCCAAAAATGAAAACCCAAAATATTAAAATTTAAACACTCATATTTACTTAAATACAGAACCTTATCTAAACAAAGAAACTACAAATTCCCCTTGCCAGCAGGAACTAGTGGTGCAGTCCAATCAGCATTTGAACCTGCTGAGCCCTGGCCCCAATCTTTTGTCTGGCAACTCCAAGGCAGGTAAGTACCAGCAAAAACAAACACAAAGTTAATCTTAAGCAACAAATTAAGTTGACATAAACACACATGTTAACTAAATGGGCGCGCTAACAAATAGAACAAATGTATTCAAATCAACTAATAAATGTTTTTATTGCAACTAAAATATTGTGTTTGTATCAAAGAAAAAATATAAATAAAGTGTATAAAAGGAGTTACTGACTTTAGGCTTTAGAGTGTGGCCATGGATTTGGCCATCACACAGTGCCTGGAAATTATTTTTCTACCACAACAGTTAGCAGTTCTGTGGAGGAGAAGACTAAGAACAAGTCAAAGTCTTTATGATAAGGAGGGCCACATTCAACAATCAACCTTGCTCAGACCAGGGAAACTCTTCTGGAGCAAAGGCTTCTGGGGCTCAGATGGTCCAAGTCCCCCCCCCAAAAAAAACTAAAAAAAGAAGAAGCTACATTTCCTTGGACCCACCACCTGAAGGGACAGTTGTCAAAGTTTGGTGCAGTGCAAGCCAGGTCTCAGGCAAGGGTGGGGCTCTGGGTGTGCCAAAAGCCGGCAACGTGAACTGGATTTTAGTTCACAGAGTAGGAAAGGAGCCTGGACTTTGTGGGTGAAGTTGAGCGTTACCAACTAGATATAGTTGGGCTCCCCTCCATGTACATTTTGGGCTCTGGAATTTAAATTCTGGACAGGGGATGGACTTTTTGCTATTCTGGAGTTGCCCAAAGTGTGGATACTCACAGGCCCTCAGCTTGGAGTTCTTCCAGGTGAATGAGAGGGTCATGTATGTATGTTTTTTTGTTTGTTTGTTTTTGTTCTTATTTATGTATTCATTTATTTTACACACCAAACATATTCATGTGCTAAAGTGGATTCAGATTTGCTTAGCTCTTTCTGTGTTCACCATTGTAAGCTCTGGTTTTAGCACTGAAAAATCCACGCTTGTCAAAAGCAGGAAGAAGGCTCATGAAAGTTTAACTTAGCTTAGCTTTTACTTTACCTAATGTTGGACAAAATTCTCTACCTAAACAGGAATTAAAAAGTCTAATTTTCTCTGGAATAAGATCTTATCACTGTCTCTCATCTTCCTGCACTTTGTGTGCGTGTTCAATCACCAGTTATGTAACAAACAAACAGAGCTGCCTTCACAATCTCTGCTTTAGAACAAACCACATCATCTCCAAAAAAGCAGAAATGACCCTGAGGTTTCCAAACCACAGGCTCTTCTCTTCACAACTGTGATCATTTTCTTTTTCAGCTGTTCTGTTGTAGAATTGCTTGTGTTTGGGATCATTGTCCTGTTGCATTTGATCTACACCGTGTTCCAAATTATGATGCAAGTTATATTTTTCTCAGATGTTCCTAAATGGTCAATGCAAATGATAGTATAATTTTTAAGTCATGAACTATTAGAGTATAAATCAAATTTTATTGAACAAACGTCCCAAGGAGAAGGCAAAATGCACTGTTCCAAATTATACCCAACTGATTTTCAAGAACTGTAAATGGTCATTCTATGAATGTGCAGCATTAAGTGGTCACATTTACTAAAATCAAAAGCTATTTCAATCAAAAACATCTTAACAGACCAAGTTACATGTTAACATATATCAAACAGCCCAGAGCAGATCCATAGGCAAGGGAGGGGGCAGAGCATCGTATTTACATAAAATCCAGGAGGAATTGAAGATAGCTGGCCAAGGATCGGCACAATGGAGCCAGATTCACATAGCAATAATTGTTTTGGTTCAGGCCGACTCTTATTTTCTTTCTGCCTTCAAAGTCTCGCTGGTGTTTCTCAATGGCGAATCCAAACAGCCAAATTCCAGGTCTATTCCGCCAGATCCGAGTGAACAACTTTCTCGAAGATTTATCCCATTTCATCCCCCTGTCCAGGAACCACATCCAGTCTATGATTCTGCTCACGTAACATCATTGTCTGAGTGTTGATCGCAGATCCCACCACACATGCCTGGCAGCTTCACAGTGGCCAGAACAGCTGCCGAGGTTTTCCGAATTTCTCGATATGCCATGTAACCGCCAACTCCAAAAAGCAGAAAGCCTGTTATCAAAAATCCAATTGTGTACTGAAGCAGGGCAGAGAGGGGAGGGTACGGGAGACAGAGAAAAAGCGTCCTCCTCCACCAAGAACAGAAAGAAAAGAAAACATGGTCATGCATGAAGATGATTTTGCTATGGAAGGTACAGCTCTTCTTTTTGTACCATGGAAAAAGTGATCAGTCAGAAAGTCTATATACTGTGCCATTCATCAGTGAACAAGACTGTTTGAAAATTAGTCTTCATGTATGTCTGGGCTCACTGCAACTATTTCTGCTTGTGAGCACTGGTTAGGGGTGGCTGAATAGTAGGTTTATGCACAACAGCAAGCCTCTGGAGTATCCTACACCTTAAGGTTCGTGGGACTCCAGAGGCATCGGCAGCTTCAAATAACTGCTTGCTCCTTTGTAATGCTATTTTAGCAGCTGCTCTCTTAATCCAAAGAATTTGTCTAGCAGAAACCTTCCTCATTATGCCTTTATCTGCACGAACCCGTAGTGTCACAAATCTCTTCACAGTACGATGATCACACATCAGTTTTCGTGAAACATTTAATGTTTTCATACCTTGTCCAAGGCACTGAACTATCTGATGCTTTTCGGCAGCAGAGATCCTTTCTCTTTCCCATATTGCTTGAAACTTGTGGCCTGATTAATAATGTGGAACATTCTTCTTAAGTAGTTTTCCTTTAATTGAGCTCACCTGGCAAACTAATCAGGACAGGTGTCTGAGATTAATTATAGTGGTCAAAAGAGCCCTGGGACACAATACCATCTACAAGTTTAATGGAACAACAAAAAATTTAATCTTTATGACATTTAAATCCAATTTTTATAATGATTTGGAACATGGTTTATGTTTTAGCTCTGCATCAAGTAGTGGTGCAATCGCATCGAGCTGGTCGCTCCAACTGGCTCCAGCCAAAGGGGGCTCTCTCTCACCGGTCGTGGTAGGAGCCGGTGGCGGGGGATTGGATACCCCCAGCATAGGGTCAATCGCCGACAGGTTAGCTTGGCGCGCTAGCCTGCGCTGACGGGTTTTGAGAGAAAGCCGTGCACAGTGCTCGCAGCTCGCTGGTGACGCAAGCCCATCCTGGGCATGTCGTAGCCCCAGACACAAAGCGCAGACAGAATGGGTATCTGCTCCAGCAATGAGGTTGCCACACGTGCAGGTTCTAGTCGGTGGCTTGGTCCTGTCCATGGTGAGTACAGGTGCTCCGCAACTATGAAGGCTTTGTTTAAAATTGAAGCAGAAGGGTGCAGCTAGTTTGGTGACCAGCTGCAGTTGCTGCTGTTTGATGACAGACCAGCGGTAGAAAATAAAAGCTCAGAGCAGCTAAGCACAGGTACTGAGAAGCATTCGGTGACCGAGTTGTTAGCTCGCTCTATGAACAGTTAAGCTAGCTCAATAGTTGCCGTACTAGCCATCTGAGTTGCATCTGGGAGCGAGAAGAGGTGTTAGACTGAAGATCATCTGCGTGACGTCAGGCATTTATATTGGGAGGAGGCCCTCCTCCCGGAGCTGACGTCTCTTCTATTGGCCAGTTAGGACTGGCGTAATGGAATAGAGCTTCTGGGGGACAGGCGCAGGGGGCGAGTCCCATAATGAGATACTGAAATGAATTTTGAAAGAGAACTCTTCATTTACGAGCTTTTGTGAGGAAAGATTAAGTGGAAAAATTTTGCCAGCATCTTGCTCTGTCCCGCAGGTGAAACTGGATCTTGTTAGGAGCCTTAATTCGCCTCACAGGACTGATTGGCTCAGTAAATTCTGTCATTCCTTAGGGGTTGCTGAGGATGCAGGAGTTCCAGTGTTGGGGCTCCTTCCTGCAGCCAGATGTGAGACAGCTCTGACATTGGATGCTTTGTTGTCATGACCACACTGGGTACCTCTCCAAACCAGGAAACTGAATTGGAAAAGCATTGACGGGTCTGATGATCTTTATTCACTTTAACTCCAGTGGCCTCCACAGCCACCAGATCTCAATCCAGTCGATCACCTTTAGGAGGTGAAATGGGAGATTCACATCATAGATGTGCAGCTGATAAACTGCAGCAGTTGTGTGATGTTATCATGTCAATATGGACCAAAATTTTTAAGGAATGTTTTCAACATCTTGTTGAATCAATGAGATACATAATTAGGGCAGTTTTAAAGGCAAAAGGGTCAAAACTGGTACTAGCAGGGTGTTCCTAATAAAGTGGCTGGTGAGTGTATGTAACAAAATATTGATTCTTTGTGGAAAAAATATCAAATTCTCAAATATCTACAAAACTCCATGCCAGTCCAGTAGCTCATTACCATCAAATATTTACAGGATTGAGCTGTGAAATAATAATAAAAACACACCCATACCTACATCTATATAAGAACTGCCACTAGTCTCCCACTCAGTATTCACACTCCTCTGCATTTTCTCAAGAAAATGAGCTAACATGAATATTGCTTGTCACACCTTATAAAAGTCTTCACATCCAAAAGCACAGATCTGAAAATTAATGTAGAAAACCTGCCAAACAAAAACATAAAACAACAGAACAAAACAACAACAACAAAAAAGAAAAAGAAAAAAAAATACGAGTTGGACCAAAAGATGTTTAACATTAGCAATAAATTGATTCAAGATTATCTTTTGTTTAAATTGAAATGGAACAACTAAGCTCATCATAAAATCAGAAAAAGAAAAAATGGTAAATGGTTTGCACTTATATAGCGCTTTATCTAGTCCAAGGACCCCAAAGCGCTTTACACTACAATCATTCACCCATTCACTCACTGATGGCGGTAAGCTACATTGTAGCCACAGCTGCCCTGGGGCAGGCTGACAGAAGTGAGGCTGCCATCACACCGGCGCCACCAAGCCCTCTGACCACCAGTAGGCAAGGCGGGTGAAGTGTCTTGCCCAAGGACACAACAGCTGAGACAGCCAGAGCGGGGGTTCGAACCAGCAACCCTCCGATCGCAAGACAAACCCCTACCTCCTGAGCCACTGCTGCCCAGGAAAACAAGTTTGCTAACGAGAAAGGAAAATGTACTGACTGACAAAAAGTGGAATTTAAATGAAACTACTTGTGTTGAAATGCCATGTACCTGTCATAATACAATGATTATAGCACCATAGAAAAGTTAATAATAAAGTTGGCAGCATGGGCACACTGCCGGTCCCATGACAGTAGGGTAAGGCACCTCCCCATGCTGCAGTGATTCAGTGCAGAACAGAGTCAGAGAATATCCTCTCCTTCAGCAAGTCAGACCACATCTGTTAGAACTGTACCTTGAGATTTGACATCTGAGCTGATCCCACACACATTGAAGAAAGATTGGGGGACTCAACTGACCACACAGGACATGAACATGACACAGGCAGTCTATCAACATGTGTGCCATGTGGACAGGTTTTGACATATTGAAAAAACGTACTAAGATGCTGCCTTAGGAGGAGGAAGACGTACAGACACAGGATTTCACTGATGTAGTGCTGTGCTGTAAGGGTCTCAGACTCACTACCTGAGAGGACGTTAAGTCAGAACCTATAGTTCCCCAAACTATGATGTCAGGAGTAATGATGGTGGGTCTCTCTACAACACTGGCAGGATAGGTTCTCTTGCCTTGCTGCCACCATACACTCACATGAATACATGAGTCATGGACTGGTCATCAATCCATCCTTCCTGGGTACGGCACAACTTAAAAAAATGCTGACACTGCTCTGGTGTGAATGGCAGCCAACTTATGGTATGGGTTTGGCTGATGACAGTTGTTGAGATGTAGCGCAAGATGACAAGAATTTGTAGTCCATCCATCTGTGTCAGATGTCAGGCACAGTTGTCACAGGGTACTGTATGGGGTAAGGACACTATCAAAATAAATGTGTATGTAAAAGCAGAAGTGTGTGCATATTAGTCAATAGTTCTGAATAACTACAAATTGTAAACTATTCAATAAGCTGAATCACATTCAAAACATGGTCTATATACTTTGTCTAAAAGGAGCAGACCCTCCAGGATTTTGCAATGTTGCGTTCGCAACTATTAACGCAAAATCAAGCAAACCCCGCAAAATCGCAACTTTTTGCAACTTTGTCCAAAACACCGCAACTTTAACCCCAAATAATTCACGAAGAAGAGATGTGACATCACATCCTGTTAACATCAGAATGCCGGGAGCATGCAGGAGCAGCGACCCAAGCGAGAATGTGCGCTGATGCTTTCACATTTGAGCAAAGGACCGTGTAAAACACCGCAGTGAAGTTAGTTTTAAGTTGGATATTGGATATTCGCGCTATGTGAAGTTAGCTGCATCTAGCTCAGGGCTGACCCGAAACAGGAACACTAATTTCGGCCAGCCGTCCCTATGTGAACCACCGCGCGTGAGAGAAGGGGCTGTCGGGTCAGCTGTGAGCTAGACGCTGCTAACTCAGCGGAGCGCAAATATCCAATATCCAACCTAGAACTAACTTCACTGCGGTCCCAAACCAGTTTCCTACCCAGCTGCACGAGAGTGGGGGAAGCTGTTTTGCACGTCCTGCAGTGTAATCATCAATTATAAACACAAGTCATCCATCGACAAACACTTTGTGTCTGCAAAACATGTGAGGAGAGCTGCAGGCGAGGGACAATCCAGAAATAGTCATGAATGTCAGTTTATAAGCTATCAAAGTTCTCAAATAAAGCACCTTTTGAGAATTTCAATGTTTGTTGGTAATTATCTTACAAAACTAGTAAGTATCTTTGGTTTATATATTAAAAGTTATGGTTTTTATTGATTTTAGTTAAAAAAAAAAATCACAACTTTTTGGAAAATGCCCCACGAAATCAGGCATTCTAGCCAGCAACAATCACAAAAAATGCCCACGAAATCCTGAAGGGACTGAAGAAGACAGTTTCAAAAATTACAATTTCAAGAACTTACATATACATATACAAAGTTCAAGTTTACAATTGTGGTTTATTCTTTATAAATACAAAAAGCTGTTGTAAAGGTAGGGTAGGCAAAAGGGTCAGAAGGTGATCAGAAAATCGTCATCAGCCATCCATTTCCATTCTTGTCATTCCTTTTATTTGTTCTTCAGACAGACCTCTCCTCCAGCTTCCAAAACATACTGTTTTTATAGCTATTTGGCAACACACCTGTGCGTGAGTGGACTAAGCCACAATGAAACAGATCAGGCAACAAACATCTAAACAGAAAACAAGAATAAAATTATTAATCTAATTTACAAACTCCTCAACATAATAAAATGGTCTGCAAAATAAACTATATAATACAAGATAATCCAGAAAATTACTTTAAAGAAAAACAAAGCATTACTCAAAAGAAAACCCTCTAATTGGTAGAACCCAGCCAGGTAATCAATGACATCATCCAGCCATTAAAGCAGGAAATACTGGGCCGGCCCCTCCCATACTCCTGCCCTGCTGCAGATCTACAAAGACAAACAATGGTGAGTAAAATGGAAAACAAAAACCATAAATATAATTTGAAACAAATTTAACCAATAACCAATGGTAAAGTAAGTGACGCCTAAATAAGAATAAGGGACAAGTGGTAAACACAAAATGAACCACTTTGTCACAGCTGTGACCACTTGTGAATTTTTTTCTTTGACAGTACAAATATACAACAGTGATCCTATGTCTTGAGGTCCCAGGCTGGTTATTTAAGCACATAAAATATTGATTTGCGTTGCACATGCATCCTTAAGACTTTCTTTCAACTTCATAGAACTAAAATGACAGACCAAGAAACAATCAAACAAAATCAGGTAAAACAGTTCATAACAATTGCTGTACAAAACATTATTAATTTTTTAAAAATTATATAGCAACAAAGTAATATACAATGTGCAGCATTACTTGGTAAGTTTATCATGGCCAATTGAATGCACTTTTACACACAGGTAGGAATCACAAATGCTTTTCCTACTATTTAGTTGTAGACAACAACTAGGCCAATTACTTGAGTAGTTTTAAATGTTTAATGAAAGAAGCTGTCATCCACATCCTATCTATTTTATAGTTTCAGTCATCTGCACCTTGTGCCCAAATATTTGTTCAACCATGTTCAGCTATACAGAAATGTACAGTATTTATCAGTTATGTGCAGCATTTATTTTCTGATTGCCAATGAGCAGCAAGATTGTCACAAGTTTTTGCCCTTTTAAATCTCTTTTAAAGGTCTTTGTTAAATGTGCAGGTTTGTTTAATGAAACACTGAGCAATTTAAACATGATTGTTTTGCTGAATAAGTAATTTTATTTTTGAGGCAATAGAACCTCAGAGAAGCTCTAGAGCTGTCTGAAACTGCCTGGGAGACATTTGATGATGTCAATGAAGAACCCTTTGTCCCAAAATTTGACTATTTTCTGTTTCCAACTGTAATGAAAGCTGTGAAGTCCAAGGTTAACTCACTTGTACCATCTCAATTGTATGGTCAAGACCTGTTTGTATCAATGGTTCAGTATGCCAAAAGTCACTGGGCAACAAGCTACAGTAGTTAAGTAACACACCTGTTTCAAAAAAGTGACATTTTGCCATATTCAAACTTTAGCAAATTGAATATAATCTGCATTCATGTCAAATAGTAATTCTTTCTCTTTTCTCTCTGCTCCTGGTGGAAGGCAGATGTGTTTTTTTTTCCCGTCTCCTGAATTACCCCCCCCC
>NC_051444.1:32493271-32505592 GCF_001649575.2 Kryptolebias marmoratus
ACCAAAACAATTACTTTTTGTGAATTTTGGCTCCCCTAAGCTGACCTTGGTCAGCTATCTTCAAATTTATCCCCGGAATTTATGTAAACAAGATGCTCTGCTCCCTCTGCCTAAGGACATCTGTGGATCTGCTCTGGGCTGGTTGATAAACATTCCATAACATTATCAAAGACAATGGCCTCTGTGACGTGATTCATGGACCTCTCTACAAACACACACCCACACACACATACACACACTCATACTACACGCACCACACTGCCTCCCACCACCTCTACACATACGCACACTTTCTGCTGTTTCGGAGTCATCTTGTTATCCCACTCCCCCCTTCACTATCTTAGTATCTTAGTAATTATTATGATGGCTGTTAGCGAGCCTTGGTACTGTTAGTTAGACTCTTGGTACCTTTAGATTAGCAGTTTATGTTAGCTTATTTATCTTAGTAATTATTATGATGGCTGTTAGCGGGCCTTGGTACTGTTAGTTAGTTAGTCTCTTAATACCCTTAGCTTAGCAGTTTATGTTAGCTTATTTAGCCTTCCTGTACATTTAGTTTTGTTTATTTTAGCTCATATTCTGACTGTCTTAGCCTAATTGTTGTTTAGTTCAGCTTTAACTTCATCATGATTTTATTTAGATTATTTTAGCTATTTTGACTGTTTTAGCTCATGTTTTAGATATGTTTAGTTTCATGATTTCATTTAGATTATCCTATATTTCATTTAGACTATACATGATTGTTCTATATTTGATTATGATGTTTCTATGCTGTATTTGATTGTACCTGTTGTATTTGTTTATGTACCCAATTGTTGTTTCTGTGTTGTAAAGCATTTTGAATTGCCTTGTTGCTGAAAAGTGCTATATAAATAAATTTCACTTTCACTTTCGACTACCATCTACAATTTGCGGAGTGTAACTTTTCTGCACCAGTGTTCATCTGTATTTTTGTCACTTATTTCTATAGAAACTGCAATTCATCACAGTGCAGGCTATGGAGCTGTATAATTATGGTGTGCCAGATAATGATATATATAAAAACATTCTCTATTTGGAAATGTAAACTCCTTGATTTGTTTGAATTACATACATACTTGTATATCAGAAGATAAACGTACATGATTCATTGCTTTCGTTGTTAGGGAAACAAAAAAGAACTTAAGACTCTTATGTTCTTTTTAAAAAACTTCAAAGCCTAACCATGAACATATTTCAAATTAATGAGCTGCTGGGTTTTGTAACACCTTTATTAAAAAATAAATAAAAAGAAAACAGAAAAAAACTGTTTGACTCTACTATCATTTGTTCATACAATTGATAGAACTATAAAAGTCAGACAACTTATTCTTTTATACTGAACCTGCAAAAAATAAAAAAAAATAAACAAAGTAAACAGAACTATCCGTGTGGTTTGGGTTTTAGGTTGGAACTTTATCAAACAGAAAACCATATGGCTCAGGCTATAATAAATGATTATCATGGATGTTACTATGTTTTCTTTGAATTCATTTAGAGTTGCAACATGAGCAAGTGAAAATGTGCAACTACATGGAGTAACAATAGGAAAACAGATGTGTCACAGTCCTACTAGAATTTTACAGATATGCAGAAGTCCTTGGCTGATGTCATCCACTGCATGATTTTTCCAACAGTCAGCTGCTGTGGATCTTCACTTTCTTCATCACTTCGGCCATCTTGTTTTTAAATAAAATAGATGTTAGTGAGGGGAAAAACAAAAACAAAGAAAAGGCCTAGAATTCTCTGAAGGAATGCATATTGCTTCCTTTTAAGTCATAGTTTTAGACAAAGATCATCTTATGTGGAGAAATTATGAAGTTGTAGACGTTTTGGTTAAACCTTGAAAAAGATTTCCGGTAGAGGCAGCACCTTGTGAGACATGGGCTTGTGAGTTCTGCATTTGAACCATTGTATTTATAATATAACTCTTAAAAAATCATGCAATATTGCTTTACACATGTAAGTAATAACATGTTAGATAATAACTATCCCAGTTTATGAACAATATGCCTAAAAACTCCCAAGCCAACAAGTTGGAGCAAGCCGTGGCTGCTCGGTTAGCCTAACTTGGCCAGATGCCAAAGAGACAACTGCAAGTGATCAGCATATAATTTTGAAGGAGTTGTAGTCCATGAAGCAATAATTGTTGAAGAAAATAGATGAAAAGGCTGCATAAACTGAAACAGAATTACACAATGCCACTGAGAAGCTACATAAAAGACTAGACAAAGTTGAGAGTCACACATCAGAGTTGGAAAGTGGATTAACCACTAACTCCAATTCTATCACAAGCATGGAGTCTGACCTGTCCAGTATGAAGAAAGAACTTACCCTGCTAAAAGCCCAGTGCGAGGATTTGGAGGCTAGATCATGCCACTTTAATGTCAGCATCACCAGGGTAAAGGAGGGAGAAAAGCCAGGAAAGCATCCATCTGAATATGTGGCCAAAATATTTTAAGACGCACTTGGACTGGACAAGTTGGACTCTGGATAGAGCACCCCAAACCCTCTGCACCAAGCGAGCACTGGATGACCTGCTGCCAAGAGCATTTGTGGTAAGATGTCCCTATTTTATTGAAAACATTACTTCCCAGAAAGGCAACCGAGGCTGGGAATGTGATGGCAATCACAAATGGGGATTGTATCTGCGTCCTGCCGGACTTCATTCAAGCTGTGAGCAAACAACGCACCATTTTTACCGAGGTAAGGAATCTGCTTTACAGTTGCAGTAGAGTCTGTTACAGACTGAGAAACCCAATGACTCTGAGGATTACTATGGCAGATGGGAAAGATAATACCTTCAAGGACCCAAAGCATGCTAAAGAATTTATTCTGAAAGATTTAATGAACTCTTGAAATGTGTTCATGATCGTGTCTTTTCACTCATTTGCTGCGCTTGAGGATGATGTGCGTTTTAAGTAATTGTGAAGGGACAGTGCTGGTGCAAAATAATAATGGACATTTGCATCGATCAATTAAACCTTACAGATACATATATTAAGCTTTCAGTGAAGCATGAGGAATAAATAATTCCTAGTTGGAATTCTAGCTTCCTTGATATTTGTATTATTTTCCATAGAATCTTATGATATTATGTTTGGGTAAGTGTTGATATAACACAGTAATGCCAAATGTAAATTTTGGACTTAGGTCTAATTATAATCCACATATTGGTTCTTGTTTAGTCTATCATGGTAAGCATTTAAAACAGTCTGATAGTGAGGAGATGGACTGGGAGAACTGGAAGGATAGCAGTATGTCTTTGTTCCATTTGTTCAGTTTTGTTATTGTTATTATAGGTGCTTAATTATGTTTTTTGTTCATTTATTTTTTTTACTTACCCCTTTTTCCCCTTATGGGCTACATTTTCTTTTCAGTGACTCCTTTGCTAAACTGTGTTTATGTCTTCACTAAACAAGGCACTGACCAGCACCACTTTGGTGAGCTGGAATGTTTGAAGACTAAACTGTCCAGTCAAATGCAACAAAATTATTTCTCACCTTAAAACGTTGCATTGTTTATTTACAAGAAAACAACTTGTTGACTAAAGATCAGTCTAGACTTCACAGAGGAATCTTTATTCAATATTTCCACTCAGATTTTAACAGTAAGTGCAGAATAGGGGCTATCTTAGTGCATAAAGACGTACAATATGTAGGGTCCTACGTCACAGTTTGGACTATTTCTGTATTAATAGCCTAATGCAAATGGACTGTTTCATCAGTGTTTATTAGGGAAACCCAGATGTTTCTCTCTTGATCGTATCAGACAAAGAATGCTCATTGATCAAATGCTCCTCTTCTTCTAAACTCCAAGACAACCATAAACATATCACTTTTGTTGATTTTAACCAAAATTTACATCCCCACTAGCTCTCAAAGACTGCCACCAAGACCCCAAGAAAAAAAGCTTTGCAAACTTCCTGACTTCAAAACAGTCACCCACCAGTGTCAATTTTGTTGTTGTTTGAAGAAATTTACATTCTGAGAAGAGAACACCCCAAGAATCTGTTTAAGCTCAACTGATTCTAAATTCTAGTTCCTACAGGCATCAAAGGAAATAACCACATTCCTTTAGGATTGGACAGAAAGCCCCTCCTTTGGTGGATTCAAAGTTCTTGTTACCTTTTCACAGATTGTCTGATCAAATGCGCATTTTCTAACCTGTTGAAAGTCATTTTCTGCCCTGCAAGCTTCATCTTAAACTGTGATATTGTACCTAACCCCTTTAATTTCGGTAAAAAGAACTATCTTTTTTTATTCTTTTTTTGAAAAATATGACATTCACACTTTTCACCTTTAACAGCCATTTATGTTTTCTGTTTTGCTTTTCATTCATCTTCACAACAGATGTCATGTGAAAACATTATTTTCCTGTGATCTAGAATAGCATATTACATGTCTTTAAGTGAAATCAAACCAGTATTAGGAAATTCAGTAATGTTACAACAAGTTTATAAAACATGTAATGTGCTTTCTTTCAGTGCTTATTAACTATAATTCATTTAGTTCTAAAGGCTCAACTCCATCTAAGAAGAAGTTACAGTAAATACTGATCAAGTCTGTTTCTTCTTTTAATTAGATTTATTTTTTCTATCTTTGAAGCAAAAAGGTATAAAGTTCGGACCACGCCACTTTTTATTTGTCTGAAAGCCTAAATGTTAACCTCACAGTAGGTACAATTTATTTTGGCGGAATGCCTACTAAAATACCCGCCTTCTTTCAAGAACAACAGCTGTGATTGGACTATCGAGATAGAAGCGCACACCCCCGGGTTTGTTTAAAGCACAGGGCGTGCTCGCTCTCTTGCTCGCACCCATCTTTTTGTTTTTGCTCCTATTCTGCTCGCTTCTCATTGTCTCTCATCTTCGTTTTTTTTTTTAACTTCATACGTATTAGTCTGTGACTCTAGGGTTTTATTTTCGCTTCGCCACTTTCATCATATTTTTCCCCTTGATCCAAATTTTCTGTTGTTAGAAAGTTTTCTCAGTTTATTTTGGCGGTGAAAATTGACTTTTTTTTAGGAGAAGTTTGAAGTAAAGTTAGTCAGAACTTTGGATAAACTCTGTCTCGCCGTCTCCGTGAGACCCGAAAGACTCCTCAACCTCAGCCCCACCTCAGCCCAGCCTTTGTACGCCTACCTGACGTCTACCTGAGCAGCTGTCCACTTACTGAGAACCAAGCAGCTGACTGTTGGACCAGCCTGGAAGCTGGTCTTAAAGTTCTTCTCACCTCCCACTGACTGACAGGTGCTCTAGAGACAACATCTCCCAGGTTCTTTCACGAAACTCTGGCCGAACCCCCAGCTGGTACTGATCGCAGCAGCTAATAAAGTCAACTCTTGGTAGGAACAAATAATATTATGCTGGTGTACTTCTGGTGCAAAAAAGACAAGCAAGGTCTTTGGTTCAAATTGAATAATTTTTCCACTATATTTTTCCTAAATTCATAGTCATTTTTGTTACGATGTTTCTAATGAAAATGTAAAAAGTTACTAATGTCAAAGCAATCAACATTCACTTAAAGTCGCGTCTGAATGTTGGGACCGCTCCAGCAGAATGCTCTTCCACCAAGTTAGCAATCAACTGCTGCAGGTTTTATTGAGGCAATAAAGGATGAGTATCAGTATATGAGTATATTCTCGGTACTTACTAGCCAGAATGACATTAATGCTCAGCTTAAGTCATTTTATGAGAAATTGTTTACTTCTGAAGCATGTAATGTGGCCTTTGTGGATGCCCACTCTGGATGATCATTATTGGAGAACAATATTACCTTATCAGAAATAACTGAGGCTGTCAAGACAAAGAAATCTGGTAAAGCGCCTAAAGTTCACACCTAAATTAGTCTCTTTACTATATAAAGTGTTTAAGGGAATATTAGACAAAAAGGCCTTACCTGCAACTATGACACAAGCATCTATCTCATTGCTACTCAAATAAATCAAAAGATCCCTTGCTTTGTGAGACATACCATACAATTAGCTTGCTGTGCTGTGACTATAAGATTTTGGCAAAAGTCCTGCCTGGCAGGCTCAGAGGGGTTCTTCCCAAAGTTATTCACTTTGACCAGACAAGCTTTGTGGCAGGCAAGCAGATATCCAGCAGTTTATATGTTTATAATGTAATCTATCAATGTAATAATGTGAAGTGATCATTTCTCTCAATGCACAAAGGATATTTGACATAATTAAATATCCTTGCTTGTTCACTGCACTGCAAACATATGGATTTGGCTCAGTTTTCTGTTCTTGGATTATTACCTTATTCATATGTAGCACCACATGTCGTGTCTAGTTTCTTTACCATTTCACATGGTACTCGACAGGGTTGTCCCCTGAGCCCTCTATTATTTGAGACAAACATTGAACCTTTGGCAATCACGATTAGGAATGCCGCTCATTTGGTTGGTGTACAATGGGGCAGGCAAGTGAACATACTGTCGTTTTACGCTGATGACCTCCTTTTTCTTTCAGAACCCAGTACCATAATACCAAATGCTCTAAACCTCATTGAAAAATTTGGGGAAGTTTCTGTGTACAGATTAAATTTACCCTAAAAAGTGTTTTTTTCATCTCCAATCAATGAGAAGGCTAGATAAATTACTTTTAATAGTTTCCCCTTTACAGTCAGTAAATACAATTTTGATTTGTTTGGGAGGTTGTGTAACATATGATTACAATGGCCTGTTTAATAAAAAAATTCACCAAAGCACTGAACAAGATCAAATTGGATAAGAAAAGATAGTCAAAACTTCCTGTTTCTCTTGTAGGAAGAATCATTTTAGTCAAGATGGCAATCGTGCCTATGTTCTTATATTTTTTTCAAACTGTACCAGTCTCTATTTCTAAAATGTATTGTTTAAAAAATTAAACAAATAGATTTATATGTTCATCTGGAGAAAAAAAAAAACATTTCTAGAACTTAATTGGAAAATAATTTTTAGAAAGATGGAGAGAGGATGGTGGGCTATACCTCCCTCAACATCCTTTTCTGGTACTGGGCAACCAATGTATAATTTGTTGTATTGTTTTAAAGATTTGTCAAATGCTGAATTTCGTGTTTGGGTCCACCTGGAACAACATTCTAGCAATCCAGTTTTGCTTTTTGCTTAGCTCTTTAATGTGTGCCTCTTTACCAATGAGCAAATGTCATTGGACAAACAATGCAAGCATTTGAGGCTCTTTAAGGATATTGTTCCAATTTAGCACTCACTTTAAATGCAGGCAGGCATTACTTGCCTGTCTGCAATTCAGTACAACCCAGTGTTTGTTTCACTCCATCTTTGATAGATCTGTCTTTTCAACAGTGTCACAGGAGAGGTATAATATGTGTAAGAGACCTTTTCAAAGGAGGCCAATTGATTTCTTTTGAACAGCTGAAAATGGACTTTGGTATCCCACAGACCAACCTTTTCAGATATCTCCAAGTATGTAAAAACAATGTTTTCTTTAATACTGCCTCATAAAACATGGCGTGATGAATGTTTGGAGATGAATCCAATTGATAAGGGTTTAGAGTTAGCCACATATGGCAGAGTTCAGAGTGCAGGGTTCACAATAATTCATTCTTTGTCAATCTGCATTAGACATACTGCCTACTGCAGTTTAGGGTGCTATACAGATTGCACTTATCTTTGAGTAGAGTAGCAAAAATTTTCCCCATGAAGATTAGAAGATGCCCCTCTGTCTCACAATCAGTTGGGTAGAACATGTTATGCCCCACTTGAAGCTTATACATTTGAAACATACTGTCAACCTCTTTATTCAGGAATACAATGACTTGGTAGCCATTTTTTTGTTCTTTGAGATTGAATTCTTCATTGAGTGAAGACCCCTACCTTTTTTTTTGTTTTGTTTTAATTTCATTTCATTTATTTATCCATTTATTTATTTTTTCCTTAGTGCTGACCGTGATCTGTTAGCACCTGTTGTCAATCTTCTGTGGGTTGTACTGTTGTTTTAAAATCAGTAAAAAAAATTTGAATAATAATAAACCCTAAATTAATGTTATGAGACTTTCAGAATGGCACGAAGGAAGATGGCAGAATAGTGCAGAGCTCTTGAGTCAAAGCGACAAAACCCTCCCAAAAACCATGAAAGAAACGAAAACAATTTATTGGACACAAGATGAGTGGAGGATATAAGTAGAGAAGGGTAAAGAAAAAATGTCAAAATACCAAGAAGAACACATTGGACGTGGAGCAAGTTAGGCCTGTCACGATAAATGATACATCAATTAATCGCATAATAAATAAAATGAGGTTGATAAGTTAAAATTTTCGGGTTAACGTTCCTTCGTGTCTCTGTCTCTTTCTACTGCTGATTGACAAAAGGCTCAGCTCAGGTGCTCTTCACTGACCCCTCCCTTTCTCTTAGCATCAGGGGGCGTGGCCTATCACCTCAGGTAGCCGGCCGAGGTGCCTCGGCTTGCAGCTCTGCAGCGTTAGCCACCGCTAGGAGTTAGCAATCTAAAGAAACGCTGTTTGATATTGGAAATTGGTTTCAAACTCGAAGTAACAGCAGTGGTATGGGAGCACTTTGGATTCAAACCAAATGACCGAGGTGAACCGCTGAACCTTTGCGAGCCGATATGTGGCATTTGTGCTTCTGTTGTCGTGTGCTTTTGTTAGTTTGCACTTTTTGGTTTTAAAACTGGCAGCTTTGTCAGTCTTCTCTATATAAAAGTAATGATTATTACTTTTTGACGGGGAGTGTAGTTTAGAGACTTAATAATCCATACTGTTTTGGTTGAATGTAGGTTTTATTTCCTTTTTTTTTTTTTTTTTAGTTTTTATTCAAGTGCATTTTTTGTTAACAGAGACTGAGAGTCAATTTTATTTTTGTTTTCGGTTGTTTTGTTTATTTTGTGTTCCAGTGTTAAGTGTTATTTTAAAAGTAAAGTTTATTAATCTTTGAGAGGATGTACTTGCACTATTATGTAATTATCATTACATTAGTTTAAAACAGCCTCCAAACGATATTATCATTTATCACAATAATTTCTGAGAAAATCGTCCAGCAAAATTTGTTATTGTGACAGGCCTAGAGCAAGTCGACCAAGAAAAAGGCGACCCTCACTGCTATCATGAAAGAAATATGGAATCTCAAACGAGAGGAGGAGGACCTCTCAAAATTCAAAGACAAATTCAAAGAAGAGCTGAGGCAAGAATTCACTGAATTCAAAGATGAAATGTTAAGAAAAGTGGCGCAGAATGTCACCGAATTATAAGAATAGCAGCAAAAGGTTAGTGAGGCACAGGGTCAGATAGCAGAACTGGAAGGGTGGAACATGGAAGCGAAGGAGGCCATTCTAAACCTTTTAAACCAGCAAACTAAATTACAAGAGAAGTTGATAGAAGTGGAAGGACACAGAAGGCGTTGTATTTTGAGAATTTACAATGTGTCTGAACAGGGCAGTAAATCTGTCTGAGAGCTGGCGGACACACTCCTGCAACTGGAGCTAGCAATGCCAGGGGGAACCGATCTGCAAATACATCAAGCTCACAGAAACCTCAGCAAGAAACTACTGCAGGGAGCAACGCTTAGGTCCATAGTGGTCAACTTTCTGGAATATGAAACCAAAGAAAACATTCTGGCCCAAGCTTGGAAAAGAAGATTCAAGTTGACAGGAGACAGATATTTTCTGATCACAACTACTCCACCAAGGTGATTAAGAAATGCAAGTTGTACTCCGACATTAGGAAGACTCTGAAAAAGAAAAGGATTCACTTCCAGATGCCACTGACAAGCCCAGTCCCAATACTCGCACTTCCACCCTTGTTCCATCCTTGTGTCCTTCAAATGTGCATTCATGCTAAAGGGTTTGAGAGCGTAGTGTGTCCCAATTCTCTGCATCTCTGTGCATTTTCCGGTCCGTCGTGAGGAGAGGTTTTTTAAAGTTTTGAGTTTCATTTAGGTAATATTTTGTCTCCTCAACAAGTTCTGTAGGAAGGGTGTTGCACATTGTTATTGCACTTTGAACTTAATATTGCACATGAAGTCCTGTAGTGTGTTGTGGATGTCTGGTTGTGATGTGACTGCCTATGCGGTTATTGCCATTATTCCTTCCCCTATTCTCCTGCCCCCCCCCCCCAGGGAGGAGTTGTACAGCCTAATGGTGTGCGGAACAAAAGAGTTCTTTAGTCTGTTGGTCTTGCACTTGTGAAGGAGCAGTCTGTCACTGAACAGGCTCCTCTGGTGGCTGATGACAGTGTGTAGAGGATGACTGGCATTGTCCATAATGTCCAGCAGTTTCCTCAGAGTCCTCTTCTCTGCCACTGACACCAGAGAGTCCAGCTTTGTGCCAACCACAAAGCCAGCTCCCCTGATCAGCTTGTCCAGCCTGTATGTGTCCTTCTTGAATATGCTGCCTCCTCCAGCACACCACGGTGTAGAAAAGGACACTTGCGACTGTTGTGAAAGGTGAAAATGGTGGAAACGAGACGAGTCACAAACCTGACCCAGTGAGACCTCACAGTGAGGAGACTCAGGCCCTATCTGGTCAGGAGGGGGAGAGCAACCCTCCATATCAAGATAACATCACCCAGCCTGCTGTGACCGGGGAGGATGGTCAAGACTTGCTGTTTGTTCAGCCCGCTGAAATTGCATATGGAACTGTGCCGTGCCAGGCCCTCACATATCCTCACCTACAGTTGTGGTCAAAAGTTTACATACACTTGTAAAGAAACATAATGTTATGGCTGTCTTGAGTTTTCAATAAGTTCTACAACTCTTATTTTTCTGTGATAGAGTGATCGGAACACATACATGTTTGTCACAAAAAACAGTCATAAAATTTGGTTCTTTCATAAATTTATTATGGGTATGCTGAAAATGTCACCAAGTCTGCTGGGTCAAAAATATACATACAGCAACAAAATTTGTCAATTTTGGTGATGTAGCGAGTTGTGTCAATCAAATTAGCTTCATGTCATGGCCTCTTCACTTCTTGTAAGTGATTCTGATTGACTACAGCTGTTGACTTCTCATGAGCCCATTTAAATAGGGCTCATTTGACCCAGTGATTAGAGTCAGCTACAAAAGTTACAATGGGAAAGTCAAAGGAACTCAGTGTGGATCTGAAAAAGCGAATTATTGACTTGAACAAGTCAGGGAAGTCACTTGGAGCCATTTCAAAGCAGCTACAGGTCCCAAGAGCAACTGTGCAGACAATTATACGCAAGTATAAAGTGCATGGAACAGTTGTGTCACTGCCACGATCAGGAAGAAAACGCAAGCTATCACATGCTGCCGAGAGGAGATTGGTCAGGATGGTCAAGAGTCAACCAAGAATCACCAAGAAGCAGGTCTGCAAGGATTTGGAAGCTGATGGAACACAGGTGTCAGTCTCCACAGTCAAGCGTGTTTTACATCGCCATGGACTGAGAGGCTGCCGTGCAAGAAAGAAGCCCTTGCTCCAGAAAAGGCACCTTAAGACTCGGCTGAAGTTTGCTGCTGATCACATGGACAAAGATAAAACCTTCTGGAGGAAAGTTCTCTGGTCAGACGAAACAAAAATTGAGCTGTTTGGCCACAACACCCAGCAATATGTTTGGAGGAGAAAAGGTGAGGCCTTTAATCCCAGGAACACCATGCCTACTGTCAAGCATGGTGGTGGTAGTATTATGCTCTGGGGATGTTTTGCTGCCAGTGGAACTGGTTCTTTGCAGAAAGTAAATGGGATAATGAAGAAGGAGGATTACCTCCAAATTCTGCAGGAAAACTTAAAACCATCAGCCCGAAGGTTGGGTCTTGGGCGCAGTTGGGTGTTCCAACAAGACAATGACCCAAAACACACATCAAAAGTGGTAAAGGAATGGCTAAACCAGGCTAGAATTAAGGTTTTAGAATGGCCTTCCCAAAGTCCTGACTTAAACCCCATTGAGAACATGTGGACAGTGCTAAAGAAACAGGTTCATGCAAGAAAACCATCACATTTAGCTGAACTGCACCAATTCTGTCAAGAAGAGTGGTCAAACATTCGACCTGAAGCTTGCCAGGAGCTTGTGGATGGCTACCAAAAGCGCCTAGTTGCCGTGAAAATGGCCAAGGGACATGTAACCAAATACTAATGTTGCTGTATGTATATTTTTGACCCAGCAGACTTGGTGACATTTTCAGCAGACCCATAATAAATTTATGAAAGAACCAAATTTTATGACTGTTTTTTGTGACAAACATGTATGTGTTCCGATCACTCTATCACAGAAAAATAAGAGTTGTAGAACTTATTGAAAACTCAAGACAGCCATAACATTATGTTTCTTTACAAGTGTATGTAAACTTTTGACCACAACTGTA
>NC_051444.1:32506045-32522971 GCF_001649575.2 Kryptolebias marmoratus
ATGCTTAACTCTTCTCTTTTTTCTTTCTCAGCACCAAGGATGGGGAGGGTGTTGTAACTTTACCCTGTTATGCATAATCATCAGTAGAAGGCGTGTTTTAAGTCCATTCTTTATTCAAGTTATGAAGAAGGAGGTAGCTAAAAGTGGTTTTGCATAATCATGAAGTGATGTCTAATAAAACTATCACAGGAGGAAGGGGAGAGTCTTTTGGGCTAGTCTGAGCAAAGCTAGTCATTTTTTGGGGAGTTAGGGTCCCCACCCAGGGACCCCTGGGTGGGAGACGCCTGCAGCCTTCTTGGGGGATAACGTCTTGACGTAGAGTCGCTGAGAAACAGGATTTACTGATTTTTCTAATTTTTGTCTTTTATTTTTTCCATTTTTTTAATCACATAACCTGTAACTGGGATATAATGTAATTTTTACACCTTCAATAAAGTTTGGCCGTGAGGCGTATACCTGATCGGTGACTCCTGGGTTCTTTCCTGCGTCCTTGGTACGTTCCTGAGTGTGCGTTCTCTCTCTGCTGGTTCATTGCTGGTGTGGTGACACAATAAGGGCACGAGCTGAGCTAAGTTAGGGGTGCCAGGGTAGCCCCCCTTCCCGGTTCCAGTCTAAAAGCCTCAGAGAGGAGTGACAGAGAGGATCCGGGGCTCATCGCGGACGCGGGCTCCATTTGGCCTGTCGCGTCCTCGCTGGGTCCTCGGGCCGCCTCTTGGCTAAAGGAGCAGTGATTCACCGTCTGGAGCCGCGAGTCAATCGGTCAAGTTGCATCGTTGTTTTTTTCTTTTATTTTAAATCCTACTCATCTGGTAGTCTGACAAGTCTGTCATGGTAATTTGAGGCTTGTCGGACGTCTGGGTGGTTCACAGTAGGTGAAAGGTGTGGGCCGCAGACCTCCCAGCATCGGGCTGGATTCACCGTGAGCACGAAGCAAGCGGGTGGATTTGACTCAGCATCAGGTGTTGACTCAAGCTGTCTGGACCTCGGGCCTTTCCACAGCGACCACGGACTGATAGAACATGCACAGTAGTTTCCTGCAGATCTTGAGGGACCGTAGCCTCCTCAGAAAGTACAGCATTTTTATTTATTTTGTGGGTTTTGTCTGTTAACACAAGCCTGGTGTAAATCATGCTATCCTGTTATAGAGAAGACTCAGCAGGCTGATTTCCAGGCTTTCCTGCTCTACCCGGCCTATATCAAAGTGTCCAAAGGCCATGAGCACAAGTTTTTTTGAAAATCCTGAGAAGTTGGAATTATTCCTCGACAAACAGGAAAGTGCAGAGTAAGTCCATCAAACAGACAAAGCAGGTTTTGGTCGACTTGCTCATACCAACTATTGTAAGTTAGCAAACTGTTAGCTAACCCAAAGTTGCCATTTCCATTTTTCATGTCTTAATAACTGATCATCAGCTTTTAAAAACTTTGATGATAAGATTGTTGTTTTAGTTCCGTGGTGCTGGACATGTTACAAGATTACAAATGATGTTGACTAGATGAGTATGTAACATGACCGTATGCACAGCAAAACTACAGGAGATCAATGACTGATGGCTCTTAGTGTTGTAAAAATTAAAAGAGGGAACGTACAAAACTTTTATAAGGATGGACTGAAAGATATCATTTTTTGTTTAGCAGGATTATAAGGAGATAACTATTGCTCCAGTTATATAATGATAACAGACTCTGGGGGTGTGAATGGGATGTGTATTTGTATGATGTAATGTTTTTGACATTGGTATCTATTTACCTTCAATGTAAGTGTGGAGATTGTAGCTCACTAGTAGGTCAAATAATAAACTGTATTATTTTACAACAATTGTAATAATTGGAAAATGACTTTTGCTAAACTACATAAGAAAGGATTGAAATTAGCACATTTAAATAGCCATAGTTTAAGAAATAAAGTAATTGACATTTCAAAGATTTTGCTAAAAGGTAATTTCCATATTTTGGAGATCACCTAGACTCATTTGGATTGAACCTTTGATGATCACTCAGTATATATTCAAGGATACCGTATATATACGAATGACAGGAATGCAAGGGGTGGAGGGACTGCTATTTATGTACAAGAGCATATACCAGTAAAAATAACATTGGATTTAATGGCACCTGAGATTGAAGGATTATGGCTCTAAATTAATATTCCAATTTAAAGCTTTTACTGGTTTCCTGTTGCTGCCGCCCACCAAATGCAACTTGTGATTTCATGAATAAATTATGTACCATGATAGACAATGTGTGTGATAGTCAAAATGAAATGTATATTATGGGAGACCTAAATGTAGACTGGAACTTACTACCGTGTCGTTTAAGAAATCAGGTTAATTCCATCACTGAGGCATGTGGCCTGATACAACTTGTGGCCAAATCTACTAGAACACACTGTACGAATGATGGAACCAAAACATCAACTTTGATCAACTATATTTTCACAAACTGGTGACTTTTGTACCAAGACTATATCAATCCTTGTAGGTTGTAGTGATCATAACTTAATAGCTATGGTCAGAAAAACCAAGTTCCAAAAGGTGGTCACAAAACAATAATTCAAAGGTCATATAGATACTTTTCTGAAGATAGTTTTATTGAAGATGTGCACAATATTTGTTGGGATGAAGTACTGATGAGTAATAATCTGGATGATGCTGTAAAAGCTTTTAAGCTATTTTTACATGTAAGTGATATGCATGCCCCACTAAAAAAGAGAACAGTAAGTACAGTAAGAGCTGGGTAGACTGATGCTGAAATAATGATTGTATGGTGCAGAGAGATGAGGCTAAGAAAGTGGCAATTATTTCTCATTATGAATCAGATTGGCAGATATACAAAAAGATGTGAAATAATGTGACTAAACTAAATGTAAAGAAAAAGAAGGCGTATTATAAAAATTGGATTAAAAGGAAAAACATGACAACATGAAATTATGGAGTATCCTTAATAATATGTTGGGAAGGGATGCTAAATTGACCCCATCGTTTCTATCATGTACGGTGGAAACGGAGGCAAACCCAGAAAGCAGACTCATACTAGAAACTAATGAAAAACTAATTTATTAAAACGAAAACAAAAGCTGACGGGGCAGCGGAAGAAAAAAACATAAACCAGAAACACGGATGGGCACAGGACAAGAATAAACAAACAATGATCCGACGGGGTGGTGGAGGAAATGACCGGGTTTTAAAACACAGAGGATAATGAGGTAAGTGGAAACTGGTGAATGGTAATAATTGCTTACAGGTGGAGATGGGCATGGCAGGAGATGAAGATGAAAACAAACACAGACACACAAAACAAAGCCAGAGGGAACTCAAACCAAACTAACAAGATAATAGAATAAAATAAATAATAAACACCAACTGAATCATAAAGACAACAAACTGAAAACCAAAAACCCAAATCTCAAAAGTTTCTTGAATCAGATAGTTTTTTTTTTTTTTTTACAAAGCCAATGGATATAGCCAATCATTTAAATAAATATTTTGTGATAAAAATAATAAGCTGAGAGCTGATATGGGACAAACTAATAACATAAATACATAAGTTTTAATAAGGAATAGTATACGAGAGAGAAAAAATGTACTTTTGGCATTGTAATTGTTACTGTGGGCCAAGTAGAAAAATTGTCATTAGAATGTAAAGAGAAACCATCTGGTGTAGATAATGTTGATTCAAAATTATTGAAACTTGCTGCAAGTATAATTGCATTTTGTGTTGCTCACATTGTAAATTTAAGTTTTCAGCATAGTGTTTATCCACATGCTTGGAAATTGTGCCATTACAAAAAAGTGCATCTGAATCCATTCTGTGGCCTTAACAGTAGACCAATTAGTCTTTTTCCTGCTCTAAGCAAAATCACTGAGAAGATTGTTTTTGAGCATATTCAAAAATATTTCTTCGATAATAACTTGTATACAGATTTTTAACATACATACAGAGCAGGTCATTCGATGGCTACAGCTATGGCCCAGATAACAAATGAATGGCTGAAGGTATTCAATAATGAAAAGCTAGCAGGAGCTGTATTGCTAGATTTCAGCTAAGCTTTTGATCTCATTGATCACAGTCTCTTGCTTAGGAAAATACAGTGTTATGGGTTCAGTCCAGCAGCCTTACTTTGGTTTAAGAGTCATCTTGAAAACAGGAGACAAACTGTCTTTTTTAATGGAAGCCTTTCTGAGGAGAAAACTGTTTGCTGTGGTGTACCACAGGGAAGCAGTTTAGGACCACTCCTATTTTCTATATATACAAATGACTTGCCATTGGTTTTGAAAAAGGCTAAAATAACAATGTATGCTGATGACTCAACTATTTATTCATCACATAGTACGGTTCAAGAACTTGAAACTGTTTTAAATGAAGAATTAAAATGTGTATTTGAATGGGTGACAAATAACATATTACTACGAAATGTTGGCAAGACATTGGTTTTGGAACCAAACATATGCTACAGAATGAGCCCAAGTTGAGTCTTACTGTCAAAGATATATGTGTTGAGCAGGTGAAAGAGACCAGAATACTTGGTATTGAAGTTGATGCAGAACTATCATGATCTAGGCATATTAGTATAGTAGTGAGCAGAATGGGCAGAGGTATCTGAATGGTTAGAAGATGTTCCCATATGTTACCTCTGAAGACTATTGCAGATATGATAAAAACACTTCTTCTGTCACATCTGGACTATTGCTCTGAGATTTGGTCATTTGCTGCTTCAGCACATATAAAGACTCTACAGATGATCCAAAGTAGAGCAGCTTCAATGTCCTCTTAGAACTAATGTAAACTGAATGCACAATATATTGTCCTGGCTATCAGTGAAAAACAGATTTACAGCCTCATTGATGAAATTGACTAGAAACATTGTTACAACAAAATTTCCAAGAGTTCTTTATACAGAGTTATTTTTTAGTTCTGAGAAACATGATTATGAAACCAGGCATGCTCCAGAGAGCAGACTCACACTTCCAAGTGTAAAGACAAATAAAGGAAGAAATGCTGTAATGTATCGAGCAATGTTTGGCTGGAATAATTTGCCAAGTGATATTTTTAATTAAACTGAGAGTGGACTTGACGTTAACGGAAGTTGAGGTTTTGTGGCTTCAAGTACTTGTTCCACATTTGAAACCTCTTCTGGTTGGCTGTGGTTATAGGTCCCCAAGTGCTAACTCCAAGTGCCTTGATTGTTTATGTGAAATGTTTGAAATAATGTGTGATCTAAGACGGGAGATTTTTTTTTTTTTTTTGGAAAATCAAAATATGAATTGGAATGAACTGCATTGTTTACTAAAGTCTCACCTCCTTGCTGTTATCAATGCTTGTAATCTAGAACAAGTTGTGACTCAGCCAATCACAGTGTGTTCATTGTTAATTATTTAAATGACTTTTTTATTTTAAAAATTGACAAATGAAATGATACAAACAAATATTGATCAGTCTTGTAATCAAAAAAAGAATAAAATATCGAAAGGGAAAGAGTGCATATTTAATTTTCATAAAGTTACTGTGAGCTATGTTGAAAAAGTATTGTTGGCAAGTAAAGATAAAGCAGCAGGGGTTGATAATCTAGATGGAAATTCGTTAAAAATTGTAGCAAATATACTTGCACTTCATATTTGTCATATGTTTAATTTAATTTTGGAGAATGGAGAATTTTCAGCAACATGGGAAATAGCTAAGACAATACTATTGCCAAAGAACCTAAGTGCTACTTTTTCCACTCCAAATAGTTGTCCATCTATTCTTTTACCTGCAGTAAGTAAAATAATGGAAAGAGTGGTGTATGAACAAATACAAAGTTATTTTTCTGAAACTGATTTAAATACAGATTATCAACATGCATCTGGATCAGGTTACTCTACTGAAACTGCTTTGATTCAAATGACTTATGATTGGCTCAGAGAAAGAGATGACAACCAACTAGTAGGTACTGTTAGATTTAGTAGTTATTAGATTTCTCTGCTGCCTTTAATATAATTAATCATAAATTTATAATTGAGAAAATTAAATGCTATGGTTTCAGTTCACCTGCAGTTGTTTGGTTAGAGAGCTATTTAATAAATAGAAAAAAGACAATGTTTTATCAGGGTACCTTCTCTGAAATAAAATCTGTTTCTTGTCGAGTACCTCAAGGTAGTTGAGTCGGTCCATTACTGTTTTCAATTTTTACAATTAATTTTCTGTTTTGCCTAAAGAATGCAACAGCTGTTATGTATGCAGAAGACTCCACAGTATATACTAATGATACAAGTTGTGAGAAACTTTCAACATTTTAAGTCAGGAACTGCAGGCTATACCTGTCTGGGTAGTTAATAATAAAAATGTTTTGAATGTAAATAAAACAAAATCTACAATAACAGGGTCTAAAAATTGGCTTAAGGAAAATACAGAGTTAATTCTGGCTATTAAAAATACAGCAATGGAACAAGGAAAATAAGTTAAGTTACTAGGTGTTGTGTTGGAAAGTGATTTATCATGGAAAAAGTATATTGATATATATTGGTGTACAAAATGAGTAGAAGTTTGGTCGTGATAAAAAGATGTTCAAGGTTTTTGACAAATAACATAGTCGTAAATTTAATTAAAAACTCTTATTTTGTCTCAGTTAGATTATTGTCTGTCAGTGTGGTCAGGGGCCTCAGGAGGTATGATACAGAAATTACAAATAGTTCAAAACAAAGCAGCTCGATATGCACTTCGATGTGCTTTTAGAAGTAATGTTAGCATGATGCATAGTAGATTGTCCTGGGTAAGGATTGAATTCAGGTTTATTTTTAAAATGATATTACTTATGAGAAACATTAAGAGTTCAAAACAGCCAAATATTTTATAATCTAAACTGTTTTTAGTACTAATGTACATGATTATTGAGGTAACTGGTCTGCATATGTGTTCAGGCCATGAAGCCTGAGCTATCATTTTGAGAGACACTGTCCTCAGCCACAACGCCTTCTTAGGAAGTGAACCGTGGGCTCTTACGCTCACGTTGTCGAAAACATGCAAACGTGGACAGTTAGCTGTTGCTTGTCTGAAGACCCTAGTTTATCCCCATAAATGGAATTGAATGTACTTGAATCCTACAGGTCCGTCCCAGTGGGACGTGGGTGTCTTGTTACTCTTACTAGGGTGTGGTAAATGTTCATAAAAACAAGCAGCCCCAGAGAAACGGGGGATTTCACTGATTGGACCAGAAGGTCCCGGTTTCGGCACAGACTCTGTTGTCTTGAATAAAGTCTCACTGTTCAAAAAATAACTTATGTCTGTAAAGTCATTTCTTTTGATCAGTACATCGTTGCTGCAATTATGAAGACCCAGAAGAACGTCCACCATTTGAAGACACTTCATTATCAAACTAGTTATGCAATTGAGGGAAGATTTATACTTCCAAAAGTTCATACAAATTCTTTGAAGATGTTGGCCTTATATAGTTATGTTCACATGGAACACCTTAGAGAAAAATATATTGGAGATTCATTAGAAGAATAAATTTCAAACAGCTTTAACAAGGTATTTACAGGAAAAGCAATTATACTGAATGTTTTTTTGTTCTTAATCCTATATTATGTATTTTTTGTAAATGTGTTACTTAATAAATTGAAGTGAATGTCTTTTGTATAATGTTTTTCATATAGTGTTTTTTATAATAGTATAAGTCATTTTGTTTTGATCTATGGCCTCTTTCTATGTTTTGTATTGGTATCTGTTTGCTTGTGTAGTTAGTTTTATTTGAATATGTTATGTGATCTATGTATGTTATGTATTAAATTTGTTTATGTTGAATGTGTGGACCCCAGAAAGAGTAGATACAGTAAACTGCAACTAATGGGGATCCAAATAAAAGAAAAAAAGAAGGAATGGCACAAAGTGGGTCCACTGACTGTGGAGCAGTGGTTGAGCATTGTGGAAGAGATATTTGTAATGGAAAAACTCACTCAAAAATTAAGATTGCAAGGGGTGCAATTTAATAAAAAATTGGAAAAATTGACTTATCATACAAAGAATATACCACCTTTATAATTTGATAAGGACTCTGGAAAATTAATTACGTATGTTATACTTCTACACTGCAATTGCTCAAAGAAAATTCCAACAAAAATCAAGTAAAAAAAGAAAGAAAGAATGTTTTGCATGATGTCATAATGTATTGCAATATTTTGTGTGATATGGCCTTTTTCCACTAGTGCCTCTACAGGACAGCTCAACTTGGCTTAACTCTGTTCAACACGGTTCGGGTTGTTTTCCATTACACTTCAGTAACAGCTCTAGTGGGTGGGTTCATTGTAAATATGGGCGGTCCCAGAGTCCAAAATTTGACACCACACTCCTTACCAGCTGGTGGCAGTAATGCTCCATTAAGCTGCTTGCCAGACACCTTTAAACGCATAGAAGAAAAAAAGACCAGAAAAATTTGGTGTTGCCATTAATCCTTGTAAAAAAGTACAAAAAACAGTCACCGCTCAAAATTATTAAAAAATGGAGGGTCAAATTGTTGTTACAGAATGGTCTTTGTGATGCAACCAGTGACTCCACCCCCTAACCAGTCAGTGACCGACAGTCTTCTGACATCGCGTTTTCAGGCCAGCACGTTACACTTGGAACCACAGAGAAGTACATTCTAAAAAAGGGGCTGGTTCCACGAATCCTTGCTAGTGGAAAAGGCTTGCAATCGTGGAGAAACAAGTCGAACCGTGTCATAGAGGCGCTAGTGGAAAAGGGCTAATATAGTCATTTTTGTGTAGGCTAAGGTCAGTTAATTGTGGCAGACATCTTTAATTGGATTGTGTCCAATGGTTAATCAGCTGTAGCTTGTAAATGCACATCCAATGATTATTTTCTGAATGTTTAAGCTCAAAATCTGTAAAATTGACTGAGTGATAGCCTCTTTTGTGTTAGCTAAAATTGCTTTTCTGTGGTGGTCAGTATTGGATTACCTCAAAAAATTAATTATATGTACATGCCCATCCAGTGATTCTGCTTTGAGTTTCATTAAAAACTGTCATGAGATGTGTTTCTAACAGCACACACACAGACAGAGTTCAAAACATTATTGCTCCGCCTTCACCATTTGCAGAAGTTGATGACTAAGAAATCAGTAATGCTAGTTGAAAGATACCACAGTCCTCAACATTTTGTAGAAAGTCTTGAAAAAAGTTTATGATGTTTACTTATTAGATGTTTACAGAACCCTTCTGACTGAAAAAAAGGTTGGCCCTTTTCACCTTTCCAGGACAAAGGCTGCATTCACCTGGCATGAAAAAAAGGTAAATGATCTGCACTTGAATATTGCTTTATCAAGTCTGAGCGCTCCAAAGCGCTTTACTCTACAATCAGTCATTCACCCATTCATACACTGATGATAGTAAGCTACATTGTAGCCACAGCTGCCTGGGGCAGACTGACAGAAGTTAGGCTGCCATTCAATCAGCACCACCAATCTGATGACCACCAGTAGGCAAGGCAGGTAAAGTGTCTTGCTCAAGGAGACAATGGCTAAGATGGGCAGAGTGGGGGTTTGAACTGGCAACCCACCGGTTACAGGACAAACCCCTACCTACTCACCCACTGCTGCCCCAAACAGAACATTAAAAAAAAACAAACATAAAAAGGATACATATAAATTGAACTATATTTTTATCTAACTATTTTCATAACGACAATACAGACAAATTTATAACAACCCTGTCATCTTCCCCTGGAATAAACATAGGCAAACTTAGGTTGGTGTGTGTTTCCATCACCTGAAGCAGAACGTAAAGCTGCAGATCTTTTCTTAACTGCTGAAGTATTGTCACAAGTCTCATTGTTGATTGATGGACAATGGCCCTGAAACACAAAAGGTTTATAAAATATATTATAGCGGAAGGTTTTTCATAAAATGTAATTTACATACAAATATTTCTGTATATTTAGAGACAGTTACAGGACACCAACAAAAATCTTAAAAAGATGTAAGAAGGTGTACATGTTTGGATAACCAGAAACCACAGACACATTTTCAGTAGAACCACAGCTTACAATGCCATCAGTAAGCTCATTAACGTTCTCATCAGTTGCCCTGTTTACCTGAGGCTACAAAAAGTTTTAGATATAACTTTCTCAGTGACAGTTTCTGTAATTTTTCAAATGTTGTGTCCAGGCTACAACTACTGATTGCTCTAGAATTTGGTCTATTTATGGCATGTTGTCAATGCAGCCATGTATCATAATCCTCCACTCACAACCATATACATAAGAAATAACTATTATCCTTCTACAAAATTTAAGATATGCGCAAATGCATTTTACAAACAAAAAACATTACAGAGTTAAATCATGTTTCAAAACTTTTTTAATGTTACCTCTGTAAAAAGGTGTGACAGCTCTGAGTCTGTGACGTCCCTAATTAAAACCTGCATCACCAGATCAGAGGTATCTGTAGCACCATTCACGCATGAAGTTTGGGAGAGGTCCGCCTTGTGACATACTAGCTGCCATGACTCCTGCAGTCCTAAATATCAAGAGAATAATAAAGGTATACTGAATTTTAACTGAGGTAATTCTTAAATGTAATACAATGTACCTGAAGTAATTGTTATCCAGGCTGTTAAGACTGTACAGAGAATTTTTGCCTGTCTCATCAGCATTGCCCTCAAATAGTTTTTTTCTATCCCAGCAAACATTTCTGAACAGGAAAACAACAGTTTTTGATTCAATTTTAAAAAGTGTCAGTTTTGAAAAATATACAGTGAGATGATGCAATTGTACCTGATAAAAACTATTTACTTATAGCTTCTGTGTCAGATTGCCCTCCAAAAGAAATATTCAGTCTGCAATTTGGAAGGACTTTCTTTTTACGAGTTCGTTTAGGATATCTAGTAACTGGACCTAACAGAAAAGCCAATAAAGTTACATGCCTAAAATGAAGCTACACAAAAATTAAAGTTGGTTTATCCAATATTCTGTAATTAACAAATATAGATAGATAGATAGATAGATAGATAGATAGATAGATAGATAGATAGATAGATAGATAGATAGATAGATAGATAGATAGATAGATAGATAGATAGGCTGTTAAACATTACCTGACTTAGTTCTGTTGGCCTGTCCTCTTGGCGCTATGAAGTTGAAATAAAGCATTTAAAACGAATGTGCAACGCAAATCAATGTTTTTTGTGCTCCATCAACCACATGTGATTCCATGACATAAGATTAGTGTTGTGAATTCATATTCTCAAAGAAAAAAAAACATATTTACAAACAGTTACAGCTCTTTGTATTCGTAAAGAATACACCACAACTGTAAACTTGAATTTTGTATTTGTAAGATGTAACTTTTTAAACTGTGTTCTTATGGAGAATATATACAGTTCCTGTTATGTATGTGATTTTACTTATTCAATAATTTACAAATTACATAATTTTTTACTTTTGTAGAACTATTGACTAATATGTACACATTTATGTCTTTACATACACATTTATTTTGATAGTGTCCTTACCCCATAGTTCTGTAATGCTTGACATGCAATGCAACACTGCTGCCTTGGCGTGGTCTGTCTTGGGTGACCAGAACCTTGATAACAAGTTTGGGTGTCCACAAATACCTATTGGTTCCAATAACACTGTGAAATATGATGCATGATTAAACTATTTGACTTAAAAACCCATACTGTGCACTTTTAAAAATGTTCTAGTAATGCTGTCTAATGTCAGCAGTTTCGAGGTATGCTCTGTGTCTGATGACCTTCACTCACTGATTTCACTCATGGTCGGACACTCCAGCAACTGCCTGACAGTACCGCTCAGCTCTTGATGGCACCACTTTTGCCATCTGGTGACCATTCTAGATTTTCCAGCTTATTTCAAACCAAACAATTTACATACCCACTGCTGGACTACATGTGCCCCAAATTACATCTAAATCAGACCAATCCTATTAAGAGTTTTTTTTTGGCAGTGAGTGTATTTTAAAAAAAGAGTTGTCCTTTTCATCTTTTGGCAAAGCTTTAGACATTTTTCTTGCTTATTGCAAATGTTGTCTTTGGATATATCTAGTTCTTTTTTGAATAAAACTCACAAATCTGCCTTTTAAGACATACAAAGTAAATGCAGTGACAGAAAGTAAAATCAGTTGGAATGATCAATCATAAAAGTGAGCTTGTTGTTAGTGAGGTGAGTGTACATGTGGGTCATTAAAAAAAGAAAACCTTTACCAACTGGAAATGTGTCTGTTTTCTACTCATTTTGTACTTTTTATTAAATCTACCTGTTTGTTTAATGCATGATGACACAGTTTACAACCTTTTACTGAAGAGGCATACAGCTGCGTGAGTGCCCCAGTAGCTTTTAAAGTCTGAGTTCACTGCAGAGCAGCTTTTATTGTAAAAGATATCTAAATACACATAATTTTTCCACCAGTGGATCTCAACAAGAAGGCATCATTCCTACACAAGTTCACCATGGCATAGTCCCAGATGTTTTCTGAATAATTTCAAATTCCAAGAATAAAGAAACCACCACTGTGTTGTGTGTGGCTCCCAAATTTAGCACCAGGACCCGACTAGAGGTCTGGTACTTCTACTGCTCATCTCACCATTGTGCAGCAGCTCATCTCTTGTGAACACATAACTCCCATCCTAGCTTCTCTCCATTGGCTTCCTGTCTGTTTCCTGATTGATTTTACTTTTAGCTTTTAAAGATTTAAATGATCTTGTCCACTCATATTTATCTGATCTCTTTAACATCTACAGTCCAATAGGAGCACTTCTGTCTACCAACTATTTTCTCTTACATGTTGTTTCAGATTCAAATATAAGGGTGATCAGGCTTTTTTCATTTACAGCTCCAAATCTGTGGAATAGTTTATCTCTTTATATACAAACTGTTGACACTGTTGAAATTTTTCAATGTATCCTCAAGACCAATCTGCTGTTTCTTTGGCATTTGATTCAAGCAGAGTATAAGTTTCAATAGAGTTTTTGCTTTATGTTGTGTTTCTGTGGTACATTTTAAGCTTTTACCTGTTCTTTTTATGTTTCTTATACAGATGCAGACAACATTCTTTGTTTCATTAAAAAAATAATAACCCACAAAAGGTCACTAAAATAACTTGAAACTGACAAAAGTAATAAAAAGAAAAGATTTACTAAAAATGTGTAAAGAAAATCTGTCATTACTTTTTAAGTGTGGTTCAACAAATTTTTTAAATAAACAAACTAATGAAACTGGGCTTGTCAAAAAGGATAGTACGTCTAAAGAATGTGAAAATAATTTACCACAGAGACATGTTAAACTAAGGTGTGTCTTGTAATTAGCATCACAACTGTCTTCAATCTTGTAATCAGTCAATCAGCCTATTTAAAGGGTCAAAAGTAGTCCTTGTGCTGTTTGGTATCATGGTGTGTAACACATGGAGCGCCACGGCTGCAAGAGAAAGATTGATGACAAATTAAAGAGACAGACAATGCAAATGGTAAACAAAGCCCAAAACAATTTCCATAGAGATTAAAGGTGAACTCCAAGATCAAAATGCATAAGTCTCAGATTGTACTGTTGGTCATTGTTTGAGCTAAATTGGACTTATTGGAAGATGAGTAAGGAGGACACTAAATGTGCTGGTGTAGATTCTCAGTCATCCAGGCCATGGTAAATTCAAAAAAGGTTAAAAAACAAAACAATTTGCAAGCAATCCAGCTTACATCACATCAGCTTTAAAAGCTCAACTCCACACTCTCTATTTCTGAATTGACAAAGCTCCTCAGATGAGAAGCGAAACGTCTTCAACTAAAGAATAGAAGTGGTGTTGGTTTTGTTTTTTAACCTTTTTTGAGAGGACACTAAATCATAAAAAAGCAAGATTGGAATTAGCTAAAAGGCATATTGACAAATCACAAAGGTTCTGGGAGAATGTCCTTTGGACACATGAGACAAAACTGCAGCTTTTTGGCGAGTCCCATCAACTTTATATTCACAGACCTAAAACTGAAATATACAAAGAAAAACACACTGTACCTACAGTAAAACAAGGAGCAGGCTCAGTTATGATCTGGGGATGCTTAGCTGCATTTAGCTCAGGATATTTTGAATCTGTTCTTGAATCGCAACATTATCAAGGCATTTTGGAGTGAAATGTGCTGCCCAGTATCAGAAAGCTTGGTCTCAACCTCAGGTCATGGGTCCTCCAACAAGATAACAACTCTAAACACAGTAAAAAAAAACAAAACAAGAATGGCTCAGAACAACACAGTGGATTATTCTGAGCACTGATCTAAATCCTGTTGAAAATCTGTGGAAGGAGCTGAAACCTGCAGTCTTAGAGAAGGCACCCTTCAAACCTAAGACAGCTGAAGCAGTTTGCGCATGAGGAGTAGGTTAAAACACCTGTGGACAGGTGCAGAAATCTCATTTAGGGTTTTTCTACTAAAGAGGTTCCAGTGCTAGCGCAGGACTGGTGCTAGAGCTGGTTCTACACTGGATCAAGTTAAAAACCTGTTTTCTACAGCCAGACAGCCAACTAAAAGCTAGGTAATTATGTTACAATAAACATCTTTTCCAGTAAGTGATTGCTCCTCCTTCTGATGTTGAATTTCTGTATAGGATCAAAGTAGACAGATTCCCAATTTCCAAAGATAACAAAGTTTGTATCATTGTTCTCTCAAACTGATCTCTTTATGTCACTATTTTATTTTAGCGATATTGCTTTAAACAACAGTCAATGTTTAAACACTTATGTCTGATCTCTGACCATATTTGTAAACATCGCTGTGAACAGAAGTTACATCTACTGTACATTTCAGAAAGATCTCATTACACCAGCTGGTGATATTAAAAGTTCAAACAGTGTTTATGAATTCAATAGAAAACTACGATCATGAAAGCGTCTTTGTGTGGTGCTCTGACCTACTGACCTGTGCTATGTGATTGATGATTAAAAAATATAAAAAATAAAAAACACATGCACACAACTGCAAAAAGATGAGAGTAAAATATTATTCCACTGCTAATTTGATGATCCTACTCAAGTTGAAGTGAAGTAATTTGTCTTAAATCAAACAGAATATAAGTGAATCTAACTGCGTATTTTTAAAAATTGTGCTCACTAAATTTTGATTGGTTGTTGGATTCCATGAGCCTGCCCCTTGGTCCCGAGCAGTGTTGATGAATTTGTCACTATATTTAGCAAGCTTTCAGAGCCCTGTAGCGATTATTATTCAATAAAGTGACTAGCAACAAATCTTGAAATGATTTTTTAAGTTATTGGAGACTTTTACAGACTGATGTGAAAGCAGATATAGTTCTTTCCAACAAGCAAAGGAGGCTGCCCATCCTGAAGCAGTCACAGTCCTCACACAACGTTCCTACCAGCTGTAGTCAGAGCAGGAGATATTCACCCCACTGCAGCCAGTCTGCTAACGAATCACGCATTCACAAAGCCACCACTGACTGATTACTCAGTCCATGGTAAAATGTAAATATAAAACTTTCTCTGTCTAAAAAACATCACTGTAATAAAACAACTTTATAAGTGTTTCTTTTGGGTCACTTTTTCTGGTTCCAAGCCCAGATAAAGGAGAAGGGTTGAAATTGTGACAATAAATAAAGCAAGAATCGACAGAAGAAAGTTTATTTGTTGTTCCAAACACATTTAGGGTGTTTTTACTTTGTCTCTCCCACCACGTTATTCTTCTCTGGTCAATTAAGCAAATAAAGTGGAGATGTCATTTAGCCACTTCTAGCACTTTTAGGACTACCAGTAGCTTCTGTCTTGACTGAGGAGCTGGAACACTAGTGCTCAGTTAGCACTGTTTTTTTGTGCACTAGTGCCAGGGTTTACAGTGGTGGAAACAGAAAAGGCTGGTGCTAAGCAAGTTCTGGCTCTGGCTCTCGGTTAGCACTGGCTCCCATTTGGTGGGAAAATCCCCACAGAAAGTTACAGAAATTGCTTGATTGCCTCAAAAAGTTGAGCAACAAAATATTAAGTTAAGGGGACCTTCTTCTTTGTCAAGGGAAATTTCATTCATTCATTTATTTTCTTTTTTTAATAACTGTTGAGTCAAACTTCAAAAGCAATGATTGATTTTCATTAATGATTGTCAGTCATTTTTTTGTTTGTTTTATTACTTTTATCAGTTTCAAGTTAATTTGGTGATCATTGTGGGTTTTTCTTTCTTTAATGAAAGAGTACAAACTAATTTGACTATGTCTATATTTCATTGCTTTTATTGTTGCTTTTGTGTGGTTTGTTTGTTTTGTTTGACTGAATTAACTAGCATTTTGGTCAACTTCTGTTGTTTTTCATGTGCTATAGAAATAAAATTGCCATTGTACATGTCCTGCACTTCCCTCACATACTTTTCTACCACATTAATATGGACAGAAAATAGCCTCAAAATATCTGTGTGTGTGTAAAAGTATTTGTGCGTGTGTAAAATATTTGTGTGTGTGTAAAATGATTTGTGTGTGTAAAAATATTTGTGCGTGTGTAAAATATTTGTGCGTGTGTAAAATATTTGTGTGTGTGTGTAAAAATATTTGTGTGTGTAAAAATGTATTTGTAACTCATGTGAGCATCTTTGTGTGTAAGTTTGGTTAGTTGTATCTGTGAAACATAATTGTAAGCCTTAAAAAGAAAATAAACCTTTTCCTACGCCTCCAATTGTTGAAAAAGTACACACAAGTCGTCAGATACACACACACAAAACTGCAGTTACGTACATATCCAGTTACAAGTGCACAACTTTTTTTGAGACTCATTTCACGTGTCCGGGGAGCTCCCAGATTTGTGAGTAGATGCGCCATGGGATCTCCAGTGTCTCCGATTGTGGCTAACCTCTACATGGAGGAAGTGGAGCACAGAGCCCTGAACTCCTTTGAGGGAGCTACACCAAGCCATTGGTTCAGATATGTGGACGATACCTGGGTCAAAATTCAAGCAAAAGAAGTTGAAGC
>NC_051444.1:32523920-32527738 GCF_001649575.2 Kryptolebias marmoratus
GAGAACAATCTGCAAGCAATCCAGCTTACATCACATCTCAGCTTTAAAAGCTCAACTCCACACTCTCTATTTCTGAATTGAGAAAGCTCCTCGGATGAGAAGCGAAACGTCTTCAGCTACAGAATAGAAGTCCAGTTGTTTTTGTTTTTTAACTTTTTTTAAGTAGATGTTGTGTTTAGGTGCTAGTAGAAAGCTGGGTCCGAGTTTTTTTCTGAACTTTTTTTTTTCATAGTTCGACACGTATTTCCCTCTTTACTTGCCTCGTGGCTAAGACATATTTTTGTGAGAGAAAAATATGTCATTACACCCACATATACTTTTTAATACTGTAAGATTGTTTATATATGAATCCACATTTGGGACCTGTACAACTGTAATTACATGGGTAAAATAGGGAAAAGCATTCAGTCAAACTGAGAAGAAACAAGAGAATGGCGAGTCAGCCCAGTGATCGTGGTTGTGGTCTACTGTCAGGAGTAAGTGGATGTTAAAACTTGCACGTTTTACTGACCGTGTTGAACTGTGGTCTATCTTGGCATGAAACCATACTACTGATGAAACTGAAAAACTATCAAATTCTTATTTTATTTCAGTTGTAAAAGGAGCCAAAGCAAATGACAGTTAAAAGTCATCATTTTTAAAGTTTATATATAAATAAATTTGAACTGATGCAACTGTCAGATGAAAATCCAAAGATTTTGGGCTGAGTTGAACCCCTGGTGTTTCATGGTCTCTGTGTGTTCAAATTTAAAGTAAACATCATCCCTCACTGAACCTTACTGTCTGCTGCAGGTCGGGGATAAGGATCCGGATCACTAGAGAGTTTACATGAATGTCGTCAATGTGGTTCTGCGATGACTCGGCAGTTGCCCTGATGGTCTCATAGATGGTTTCTTCTCTGGAACTGTCAGAGGCACAGTCATCAGAATAGTCGGAAAAACTCTGGGCCATCTCATCCTCACTGGATGTGGGGCTCCGGGGCATACTCAGCAGGGCTGGGGGATTAAGCTGGGCCAAGCAAGAAGAAGAAGAAGAAGAAGAAAAAAGGTCAGACAAAAAAACAAATATTTTTTTAGTCAGAGTGTGTGTGAATCATTGCATGAGTCATGTGAGCCGAACTGGGACATTTAAAACAACCTGTAATTTTAAGCAGCATTAAGAGCTTACATTTTATAAAGACATTAATAATATCGGTTAAGGTTTGGGTTCAGTTTAGTTTCCATTTAGGTAAAATATTAAGATTCTGCATCAGCAACAGATTCTTCTGCTTCTTTATTTGTTATGCATAAAACAATTACTCTCAGGAGGTTTAAAGAAATGAAAACACACAAAAATAAACTCATAGTATTAAATTATAGATAGATAGAGAGATAGACTAAGGAGATTTTTTTTCCCAGTTTCAAGATTAAAGTCCTAATTAAAAGAATAATGATAAAATCTTGAGGAAACAATTCTAACAATGTTTTAAGAAAATAAAACAGTTTAAATTTGATTTTAAGAATAATGTTAATATGACAAGAATAAAAGGTATTGTTGAGGTTAAAAGAAGAATCAGAAACCAAGCCATCATTTTGACAAAGCCAAATGTCTTGTAGTAACTTTATACTTCAGAAAAGGTTTAAATAATAAAGAAGTTCTTTATCTTTTAGAAAAATAAACACTATGTGGTAATAAGTATGTTTTGTCAGATTGATTACTGTAAAATCACAGCAAAGGTATACAAGGGAAACAAAGTAAAGCTATCTGATCTTAGTAACATTAAATTAATATCTCTAAGACTCTACCTCCATGTCCTCTCTAACTGCAGCCTGTAGCGTTCTCTTTCACTAACTGTTTTATGAAAATTTCATTCTCACAAAAAAAGTATGTTTAAATTTGATATTATTATTTCAAGCTGAGATAGCTTTTAAAGACTGAGTAGTTTATGACAGTCAAAACAAATACCCCCCCCCCCAAAAAAAAACAAAAACAAAAACAAAAACAAAAAACAAACAAACAAAAAAGAAAACAAACTGAAAAGTGGTATGTGAATAAATACTTACTACTATTGCTATAAACTCACAACCATTTGTTTGGAAGCCACATAATTAGTTAAATAATCTATCTATCTAAGCAATCTAAGTGCAGCTGCAGACACAGGAAATAGGCCGACCATATTGGAGGAAATATCCAGTTCTATACCTCCACTTTGTTCTTAGTGTTTTGTTCATTTCTGGACTGTTTGCTCCAAGCTGAAAATTTGTCTTCTAATTTTAGTTTTACAAATAGACAGAAATCCACACTGTTGGACACAGCAGGTTATTTTGCTAGCCATTCCTGCGCTCAGTAAGATCGCATTAGTTCTAGCATTAGTAGCAGACTTATCAGTGAGCTAAAACCAACAGAATGCCAACATGTGGTAGAATTATTTCTGCCTCCATGAGACTATTGGCTCCACCAGCAGATCTGTTTACTGCTGGCAGGATGATATATATATATATATATATATATCTTCTGTTGATCTATCCCTCTCCATACCTTAAAATAAGTAAAAAACTGAGAATAAATCACCAGAAAACATTTTAAATTCCATTTAAAAATGTTAAAATTGTTGAACAACACAGAACAAAACAATACACAGTAAGCTAAATAATTAAGTAATTATGATTTATTAAGAGGAACTACTGTTTGGGGTAAATTATTGTTTTAAAAGGGGGTTTCCTCACCTGCTATTATTAATGCCTTGCTCAAAGTATGTGAAGGCATGACGCACAGCTGCTAACACGCCAAATTTTACCTCCATATGTTTAAATTTGACTGAGTTGTAGCTATTTGTGTTTCCTAAGTTTTATTCTCTGTGGTGGCCATCTTGAATTGGATTGATTCTGAAAGATAACCACCTATAAATGCATATAAATGTCAGCTACAACCATGCTAATTTTAGCTCAATATATATAAAACTGGATTATAAATAGCCATTTTTGCATTTGATTAGGTCACTTAGCTGTGGTGGCCTTTTTGGGTTTTATTAAAATCTGTTCAGTGGTTCATGAAATACGACAAACTAGCAAACACCTTCAGTTGTGGGAGATAATAACCTGCAGTACTATAAGATATTAAAATAAAGTAGTTATTTTTATAGTTGTTCTTTTTATCAGCAGCAGATTACTTTGTGTTTCTATTTTTACTGGCAGCACTTAAATGATGGTGTTTAACCTCTACAACGGATTAACTTTTTTTTTCAGTCATTTTGTTTATTGAATCCTTTAACATGTACAAAATACGGGTAGTGAAACAGATAGTGACTATCATCAGAACAACAAATTATACATATCTGCAGCCAGTCACACACAGAAGGATTTAACTTTTTATTTTTTCTTTTCTTCCCCTAATCTTCTCTCCCTCAGCCATCGATTAAAAATAAACTTTAAAAAACGCACACGCTGCAACTTTTACTATGGACCACTAGCAATCAAGTTTCTCTCATCTGAATTTAAGAAGGGTTCCCACAAAGTCTCATAAGCCACTAGATGTCCGTTTATCTTATGGATCAGCCATTCATAAGAAGTCTCAGATAGGGCTGTATACCATTCTGTATACTTGGGGTTATTCTGCGTGTTTCCAAAATAAATAAATAAATAAAACCACCCTTGAAACCAACTGCAAACCACTTGCACAAGTGTCCATCAAATGTGGCATATACCAAGGAGATGCGCTGTCCCCACTGCTGTTCTGCATAGGACTGAACCCCCTCAGCCAAATCATCAACAAGACTGGCTACGGATACCGACTCAAGAATGGGGCCACCATCAGTCACCTCCTCTACATGGATGACATCA
>NC_051444.1:32528965-32531729 GCF_001649575.2 Kryptolebias marmoratus
TATATATATATATATATATATATATATATATATATATATATATATATATATATATATGGGTGTGTGTGTGTGTGTGTGTGTATATATATATGTGTATATATATGTGTATAAATGTGTTTTCTTGAACCTGTCACAGGTGCAGACCTTTATACTCCTGTATGTCCTACACATTAAGAGATTAAACATATACAACATGCACATACCTTAAAAGTACTCTTAAAGCAGCCAAAGTTGTTAAAAACAGCTTATTTCTATGGCTCTTCTATGGTAAAACTGCAGTCTAAACCACTAGGAATTTATATATATACATATAAATTATTTATTTGTTTATTTTTATACATAAAAAAATAAAAAGTAAACAAACAAAAATAAAAATGTGTTCGTGTCATGTGGGTGTATATGTGCTAGTATGTCACCTGGAGATGCACAGTTAAAAGAGTGTCGTGAGCAGGTGGATCCAGCCCCAGAGGGCCATAACAGTCCCAGGCAGACACCTGATACCACCCCAAGGCAGTTGCGTATCTGCACAGAGGTAGGTCGCCAGCAAAGCACAAGGTCAGCAGCCCCCAAGACAAAGAGGTACGGGCAGAGACGCAGGGCACCAGACCCCCCCAACCCATCCATGCCACTACCTCCCGCCACGCAGGCTAAGCCCGGGACCCGACCCCCCAACTGCCCGGAGCCCACATCCGCTCCTGGCACAGAAACTGCCCAGCACCAAGCAGGAGAAGCACCCCAGAGTCCCCAACACACTAGGCAGGCACCAGTCCACTACAGCAGATGGAACCCAGAAGGACCAAGGTGAAAGGGCATACACCCATCCTCCCTGGAGAGCTATCCTCCCGAGAGGTCTAATAGGAGGGGACACCCATGAGAGGCCAGTGCAGCCCCCAGGACCCTAGCCAAGCCAACATCCCCAGGAGCCATAGACCACTCAGCGGGAGCCCACCACTGCGAGACGTGGTCTGAACACCCACACAAACAAAACCACACCAAGGGGGCAGCCACACCCAAAACCCCAGCCCCCGGTATTTTTGAATTTAAGTGAAAAGATTCAGCTTGTGGCTGTCAATGGGGAACAGTGGTGGTTTCAGCTAGTTGGCACTGTGGGCAAGCCCCTCTTTCTGTGTAAAGTGACATCATCAGTCATACAGGAAGAATGTCTGATGTTCATTTTGACTACATTTCTACACTTTACTGCTGTTATTACTCTCTCTACTCTCCATGTTAAAATCATGCATTTATAGCTGCCATTAACATGTGTTTTTCTATGTTTTCCCTCCCATAGAAACTACACATGGACCAATCCTTCTGTGTTTGTCTGTATCTCCTTCCTGTCCACTCAAATCCCAGCCAGTTAGGCAGATGGCTGCCCATCTTGAGCCTGATTCTGGTGAAGGTTTCTTCCTGTTAAAAGGGATTCGTTCCTTTCTACTGTCCCCAACGAGCTGCTCAGGATGGGAGATAGAGACAAAGTGAAGATTTGATATAATCTAATAGCTTCTAAAGATATATAACTTTTACTAAATGGTATATCATAATGGACTGTACATCAATGTACTGTTTTATTATAGGAACTGAATTTAATTGAGAAATTGGAGGTGAATGTAGATCTAAATTGAATTTACGATTTGGACTTGTTTATTCTTTTGTACTGTGCCCTGAGATGATTTTTGTTGTTAACTGGCATCAAAATGAACTGAACTGAATTAAACACACAATTATGAGTTTAAACTCAAAACTGAAAAAGGGAATAAAACCTCTCCTCATTTTTCTTTCTTTACTGTGTGATTGTAAAACTCTGTTATAGCCAGGCCAAGGCAAAAGCAAAATGGCCCCCATTAGTACTTTAATATTCACTTTAAACAAGTAGATACCCAGTTTAATCTTTGTATCATTCTGATTACAACTAATAGAGTGAAACATGAATGCTAATTTATTAATGTCTGCTTCTTGTGTCTGAGCTGGATCATGTTTCATGCAGTGTAACCATTAAATTTCAAAAAATAGTTGACAATTTTTAAAGGTTTTTCTAAACACAACACATTGGCTCATCTTCCCAAACTTTGCAGCTCTAAAGAAGCTGTAAACTGGACGTGTTGATTAAATCCATGTTTTGTGAAAGGTTTTTTCTCTGAGTCAGAGAAAAAAACATTTCCCTCCCAATTATTCAAAGCAAACAGGGACACTTCTACACAATCTGTTTCTCTCTGTTAGTGAGGTTACTAAGCAGTTTAGTAAGCATTTAACTTAGCTAGAAAAACTTTTAAAGATAGACTTATTATAATTCTTATCTATTACAGGTCAGACTTCCCTGTATCAGATGGACAGGTCTGACTGATGCTGTGACAGATAGATACTGTAAATAAAATGTGTTAAAATGCATTATTTGTTTTGCCTTCTGGTTTTGTTTTGATTTATTGCCTTTAATGAGCAGCATACCCTTTGTCAGTCATTTCAGATTTTATTCAAATTTTTAGGGTTTTCTAAATTGTGAAGAAGTGTCATGGTGAGTGAAAAAGGAGGCAAACGCAGAGCGCAGACTTATCTTTAAAAAAAAATTCAACTAATTTATTCAAATAAAAGATAATCAAAACAAAGGCTGACGTGGCAACAAAACCAGTGCCAATCCAGAGGAACTGCCCCCGATGTCCACGCAATATTGCAGAGTCGCGTTAACCAACACAACCCTACAACATCCAGGGCCTTAAGGAACTCCGAACGAATCTCATCCACCCCCGGAGCCCTGCCACCGAGGAGCTTT
>NC_051444.1:32532948-32538825 GCF_001649575.2 Kryptolebias marmoratus
CGGGGTAAACCCCAACCTACAGGCACCAAGATGGGGGGCAACAAGTATGCCTACTCCTGCTCGGCGCCTCTCACCGGGGACAACTCCAGAGTGGAAGAGTGTCCAACCCCTCTCAAGGAGACTGGTTCCAGAGCCAGAGCTGTGTGTTGAGGTGAGCCCAACTATTTCTAGCTGGAACCTCTCAACCTCACACACCAGCTCAGGCTCCTTTCCCACCAGAGAGGTGACATTCCACGTCCCAAGAGCCAGCTTCTGTAGCCGAGGATCAGACCGCCAAGGTCCCCACCTTCGTCCACCACCCATCTCACATTGCACCCGACCCCTTTGGCCCCTTCCATAGGTGGGGAGGCCATGGGAAGGGGGACCCACCTATGCTTTTCGGGCTTTGCCCGACCGGGCTCCATGGGTAAAAGCCCGGCCACCAGGCGCTCGCCAACGTGCCCCACCTCCAGGCCTGGCTCCAGAGTGGGGTCCCGGTGACCCGCGTCCGGGCGAGGTAACACTGTGTCCAATATTTTGACTCATCATAAGGGGTCTTTGGGCTGCACTTCGTCGGGCCCCTCACCTAGGACCTGTCTGCCTTGGGTGACCCTGCTAGGGGCATGAAGCCCCTGACAGCATAGCTCCTAGGATCATTGGGACACTCAAACCCCTCCACCATGATAAGGTGGCAGCCCAGGGAGAGGTTCTCAGATAGTATTAAATGAAAATAATAATTCATGGAATAATAATGATATTTACAGTCCAACAGAACTCCTTTCAGTTTATAAAACCAAAAACACAGGTTTCGTTGGAGAACATGAGCTTTAATGAAAACGGTATGAATGAAACGTGATTTAAATAAAGTCATAAATTTTATTCATGTCAACTGTAGTACATAAAAACAACCACCTGATGTTGCTATTTTAGGGTGTCTCGAGTGCTTCGACACAATAGGCCATTTTCTGAGCAACTGTCTTAAAGTGGTTCAGTGATTCAGGAAGCCTCGGTTTCACCATCTCTACAAAAAGGGCGAAAAAGGGCGAGGCGAAACAAGGCAAGGCAGGAGAAGGAACAAGAGACTTACCAGAGACAAGCGACAATAGACAATGAACCAGCAGGGTAGTGGAGAAAGTGACTGGGTTTTAAGCACTGAGGATAATGAGGTGAAGTGGGCACAAGTGAGTGATAACAATTCCTGACAGGTGGAGATGGGCGTGGCAGATAAACAGGAGCAGATTGAGGGCAAGTGTGGCATGACAACAAACAAAGACAACAAGAACAAAACCCAGATGACTGAACCACAATAAAAGAAACAATAACCCCAGAAAACAAAACATAAAGCCAAAAACAATAACACTTGAATTCATAACAAGGAGGGCTGACTGAAGTTTTATGTGACCCTGAAAAAAGAAATAATAATTATAAGCTTAGGAAATTTTGAAAAATGTTTGCCGCCTGTGTATTTACTAATATTGTATTATGGTAATCTATTCCAAATTAATATTTATTCAGCTGTTTTTTCTGTTATTATTCTCTCCTTTATGAGATTATGAAGAAGAACATATTTTGTCACCCAATCAATTGAGATAATCCGTTGTCACAATATTTATACTAATTTTATGGAATGCCCAAACAATAAAAACAGTGGCATTCTTTAAAGGAGTGCATATCACCTACCACTTTTTATGCCAGAGTTTGAAACTCAGATCATCTTGTGTTTCATAAAGATAGAGTTTTGGTCAAACCACGAAAATTATGTTACACACAATTTCATGCAATATTGGAAGATCTTGTGAGATGTGTAAAGGCTCAGAGTATTTTTTGTAAATAAGTCTCAACAGCCTCTACCACATCAAGCTTTAACAAATATCTGTAAAACTGAGTGAGTTAAAGCTATTTTGGGGTTTGCTAAGGTTGATTAGTTGTAGATGCCATCTTGAATTGGGTTGACTCTACAAGTTAATCAGTTGTAGATGTACATCCAATAATTGTTTTCTGAGAGTTTTATTCAAGTCTGACCAGTGATTCATGGGATATTTTGCTAACAAACATACAGGGTTGAATAATAATCATTCACAAAACTTTAATCAAAGGTCTTGAACAATGTGTAGAACCCAGACTGTGTTGAGAATGATCCCCAGCTTTTGGGGGTCAATTTGAACATTTGTAATTTGCCCATTAAGCTCATTTGGGGTTTATGTGATTTAGTGTGATTTAAGAGCTTGGACTGTTCAGGACTTGTCTTGTTATCCCAATTTTGCATCACACATAGACAGAACAGAGCCCACAGTGGCCATCTTGAATTGCATTATGTCCAAAGGTTAATCATTTATAGATGTACACGTGTAGATGTACATGCAGAAATTACTAACTGAAAGTTTTATTACAGTCCGTTCAGAGGTTTATTAGACATTTTGGTAGTGGCACGGATAAATGAACACATGCACACATACACACAGACATGGGTGAAAACATGATTGCCCCTTTTCAGCCCATAACAAAATAAACTAATGATAGCGAGAACATAATCAATGAAACAATTTCAAAGTAACCATTTCTTCCTAATAATGCTCTAAAAAAGTGTAGCCAACCTACACAAAAGCATATGATGTATACTTAGAAAATCTAACAGATAACAGATGAAAATATTCTGCTGTAGGTCAGCTGGTAATGGTAAAGTTTGAGTTATCTGTCCTGTTCTGAAGTATCTGTGAAGCTCACACAGGTATACATTAACAGAGACTTCTGTCATTGAGCCATGACATTGTCCTAGATACTGCAGCGCTGCAGATAAAATTTTCTCCTCATAACAACAGATAAAGGTCAATGTTCTGGCCTGCTTTCAGTGATGATGGATCAGTTCATTAGCTTTGCTGCTTTTCTCGCTGTTATAATGCACACAACACTTTGGCATTCTTATTTTGAGTTCATAAAACAGAAACAAAAAAGAAAAGAACAAAAAAGTAAACGTGCTTAGACTCTTGCTCAAGCAGGTGGAGCAGCTGCTCCTCTACTTTTTAAAGTTGATGTGCAAATTTATGCTTTTGCTCCCGCATATTTTGACTTAAAACATGTTACCAATCTCAGCAATAAGACAAAACAAGTAGTGTTCATTGACTTTAATTTTATTTTCTTAGTTTCAAACTACAAAACACTAATGAAAAGAATCACTGCGTTCTACAGCCCCTCCTGCAACTTTAAGTTGGTTCAGTCTTATCTACACCAGCAATTAAAGCTACCTTGCTATTTCGACAGCGTTCAGCTGCAGAAGTAAGGAGAATAAAATGTTTTCTGTTTAATTTTTAAAACTGTGTTGCATATTTTTATGGCTATGAATCAAAAAGCATTGATCATGCTATTAAGGTGCACAACATACCCACAAGCATATGAAAAGTAGTAATATAAACCCCTTTATGCTGATCTTATTGACATTACCCTGGAGTTCAATAGTTTGGTTTTGGAATAAATATGGTCTAAAAATGAAAATTTTGTCAATTTCTACTTCTGGTTTCATATTTAAATAAACTTCTTGTTTCCCTACAATATTGTAAAAAAAAAAAAAATATATATATATATATATATCATAAATTACAAACCCTAGTAGGATTTGAACCCCAGTCTCCCACATGTAAATGACATGTAAATGATAAATTTTACGTATTACTCCAACTAAGCATGTACTATTATTTATGCCATTGACTGTTCTTATGTAGACAAAATATTTCCCAGAGTTTGCTTCACATTTGGTCACATAATCAGGCACCTATAAAGACATCACTCATTAAGATCTGAAGAATTGCCACTTCCTTTCATCACTGATGAAGAGGAACCTCTTCTGGATTACTGCTGAAATTTGCCCATTTTTATCTTAGCTTCCTGCTGATTACTTCATGCTGTAATATGTATAATGTTTCTGAACACTTTTCCAGTCAGCATGAGACCATTTATAAGCACACTTCAGGTAAGTGTGACAAGGGGTCTGGTTGTGTTAACACAAATGTTTTTGTGTGGATGTCCGTGCATTTGTGTGAAACCATTAAACCTGACTTTAGGGACATAAAAAATCCACACAAGAAGACAAATCAAGACACAACTCATAAAAACAGAAACTGGATTAGGACTTTAAAAAGTCATCCTCATTAGCTGAGATGATAGTCATGTGTGAAATGTCTGAGTCAATAGGAACTTGTTTCTGTTGCGTTGTGTTGATGACAGTTTTATATGTGCAAGCGTGGGTGTAATTTTCACGAGGAATGGCGAGGATATGTAGCTCAGGTACTACTTTAAAACTAAAACAGAAAACTATTGCCCATCATGTTTTTGTGTTTCAATGTATCATAAACAAAATACCTCAAGAATCACTGAACAATTTTTAACAAGACTTTCATAAAGTTTCATTAAAATCTGCAACTGAAACTGATTAAGATAGCTGCCACAGCCATCTGAACTTAGAAAACAAAAATGGTTTTAACTTAACTTTAACAGTTTTATAGATATTGACCCAACTTGTATTCTGAAAGCTAACTGATTGCATTAGATCTCTGTTTAACCTGCCATTAACTTGAATAATCAACTCCGTTTACCAAAAGAAAATGTCATGAACCACTGGATGGTGTTTAATGAAGCTTTAAGACAATAATCACTGAATGTACATCTACATCTGATAATTGTTTGAAGTCAACCCAAATCAAGATGACTGCCACAGTCAACTGACCTTAGAAAAAAAAATGGCTATAACTCAATAACATTTACAGATATTTAGCAAAAAGTTGGTGTGGTAGTAGTTGACAGTCATTCTCAACACACTCCATTCGCTCATAGATCATGCATGATCAAGTGGGAGATTGCAATATCACACAAGATGACACACCACTAGAGGCACTAGGAGAGTGTTTCAAGGCCATAATGTCATTCAAGTTTTGAACTTCTGATGTTTGAGTTGGGTGCTCCCGCTCAACTCTTTGTGCAGTTGTTTACAGACCTCTCAATTACCACAAGGGTTTTATTAGGAATTTTTCTGACTTTTTGGCTGGAATTATGCCAAAGTATGATTGTTTTTTTAATTGTTGATGACTTTAACATTGATGTACGCTGTTCTACCAAGCTGTTGGTCAAAGATTTTCTTAATCTTTTAAAGTCTTTTAATTTTGTTCAGGGTGTCGGGTCCAACACAAGAACACAGTCACACCTTGGATGTTGTTGTGTCTTGTAGTTTACCAGTTTTAAAGATTAAAGTGTGCATAATTTTTTTTCTAGGTTGTGACAATAGTCCTTTAATTCTGGAGATGTTCTTCAGGTGGTAGAAAGCCAACTTTGTAACTGTTTTTATGTGTCCCTTAAGGTTCAGGTCTGAGTCCATTACTACACCCAGGTTTTGGGCCTGATCACTAGTTTTTAAATGTAATACCTGAAGCCGCGTGCTGACTCTTGATCGTTCCTCTTTAGGTCCAAAGATAATAATTTCAGTCTTGTTTCTGTTCAGCTGGAGAAAGTTTTGGCACATCCACGCATTGATTTGTTCTAAGCATCTGTTCAGTGCTAGGATAAGTTCAGAGTCACCTGATGACATTGTAATATAGAGCTGTGTGTCATCTGCATAGTTATGGTAACTAATGTTATTACTTGTTATAATCTGGGCTAGTGGGAGCATGTAGATATTTAATAGAAGGGGTCCCAGGATTGAACCTTGGGTTACTCCGCATGTGACTTCTGTTCGCTCTGAAGAGAAGTTGCCTATAGATACAAAGAAGTTCCTGTTGTTTAGGTAGGATTTCAACCAGCTGAGTGCTGTGTCTGAGAGTCCGACCCAGCTCTCCAGTCGCTATACTAATATATTATGGTCAACAGTGTCAAATGCTGCGCTGAGGTCCAGTAGAACCAACACTGTGGTTCTTC